>NC_068386.1:23160572-23460572 GCF_023724105.1 Carassius gibelio | reverse complement strand
GTCTACACTCCCCTCACTTGTCGCAACTCACCTGTCACTTCCTCCTCTGGAGTCAGAAGCATCTAGGGCCACTTTGTGCCATTCATATTTCAAGCTTGCCTTACTCCCCAGGGCATGGTAACTCCATCCCCAGATGGTCCAGCTGATTTAGAGACGTTTCGGGGCCGCTCAGGAAAACCTTTTTTGTGTCTCCAGAGACTTCTCAATGTAAATTGTTTTAATACCTGACTGAAGGACTAGCACACAGCTGGCCACGGGGCCTTCACAAGTATGCCTTTCCCCCAGTGAGCCTTTTCACACAGACACTGTGCAAGATCAGGGACCCTTGAGAAGCTACGTAGACCAGATACAAACCTGTGGCCTCATGGGATACTAGGGGTGCATTGTATGCACACTTCATAATTATGCCAGAAGTAGTCAGTCATCTGGGTACTTTTTTGTATACTCTATTATGAGTACTGTGAATTCTGACATATTTTTTTTGTCACATGCAGATTTACGACTACTATATAGTAGGGAAGTATCCAATTTCGGATGAGGCCAATATGTGCCCTTCAGTAAAACACGTGGCCTGATATTCTCATTGTATTTTATCCATAATTGTGCCCTACCTAAAGTGAGGTAGACAGTTTCTGTAATTGTAATTTATTTGCAAAACCAATTTTAACCCAGCAAATTTTCATGACAAACAAATGGTTTACTAGAGTATATTGTCTAAAAGCACCTCCCAAGTGCATAGGGAAACCCATTAGCCTTTTGCTAAACAGACTAAGCTACTGAGGAAATTAAGTCTTTATAAATTCACAAACAAGGAAAATGAAGAACAGAAAAACAGTTTGAGTCTCCTACTGGCTCAAAGGTTTATTTCAAGATACAGAGAAAAGCACGAAGTGCCTAATCTAGTGTTTTTATACACTTGGATGCAAGCCAGCTATTGCTGAGTCTTGTGGGATTAAATCTTTATGCAAATATCTGAGAGAAATAGATTGTGTGACAGCAGAAGTTTGAGCCATATGCAGGAGACACACAGAGGCAATTAAGTGTGTTGGGTTCATCAATAATGCCACTGGCTACCATGCACGCCATCAGCTATGTCTTAATGAGTGGCGTGTGGGCAGCAGTCGAGGTGTTACCCCTTGGATGACTTTGACAAATCAACCCCCCCATTGCTGCAGGAGGGCCTGCACTTCACAAATCACCCAATACACGGTGTTAACCTTGCCTTTTCATATTACCTCTACCACATGCTTTATGAGGGTTCTTAATATTTATTATTATGCTGCATGATTCAAGAAGTATCCATATGAGTATCCTCCGCTGCTATATAGGGATAGTTTACTCAAAAATGAAAAATTTTTCATCATTTACTCAACCTCATGTTGTTCCAAGCCTGTATATGTTGTTCCAAAAGTTTTTCTACACCAAAGAAGATATTATGAAGAATGATGGTAACCAAACAGTTCCTGATAGCGATTGACTTTCATAGTATTATTTTTCCTATTGTTGAATTCAATGGCTACCAGCAACTATTTGTTCTGTCTTCAATTTTGTGTGTATCTCTTTCAACATGAATTTGGTTAACACCAAAGCTCTTTCTATTTTGTTGTAGCTCAATAGACTGTCATTAGCTTCCCCCCCTTTTTTTTGTGGATGAGTGAATGAGGCTGATGCAAACTTCCGTGTTGGCCAACAAAAATAAGAAATCACTGAACCACACTAGGAAGTAAGTGCAGCTCACTGCTTTCTGCTCATATGAACAACGTTGTTGCGTGTATGCCATACTTGAGTTGGGGGTGATACTCTTTTGAATGAATAGAACTTAAAGTATTAGTTGACTTACAGGATAAAAGTTTACTGGTAATTTACTCACCCCCATGTCATCAAGGATGTTCATGTCTTCAAGAAATTAATGTATTTGAAGAAAACATTCCATGATCACAAATGTTTCCTGATGCGCCCGATTCTTAAACATCAGCTCAAACACTTTTTTTTTTTTTTCTCAATGGCCTCTGCTTATAGACGAGCAAACCTCACATGCTGGAAAACAGAGAGAATTAATTCCTACCACGTGCTGCATCTGCACAAACAAAAAACCAAATGATGCAAAGGCTCTTTTGGTTTTCAGAGAGTCATGTAAGTTTGTAACGATCTGTTGAAGAAAGAAATGCCACTCAAAAGCTGCAGCAGCGCAGGTTTGAGGGTGACGTGTGTCTGCAGGCCGGAGACGAGACGTTATAGCAGACAAAGGTGAACGAGAGAGCCAAAAAAAAAAAAAAAGACAGCAAGAAGGATGAGGGTCTGAAGACTTCCTCCATAAGAAGAGAAAAGACAACTGGAGCTTCCAAACATGACCAAATGTATTACATCACAGGCAACCTTTATGAGGTTCACTACATGTTTGAATCTCAACTCATTTCGTCACATGCAATCTCTGGGATCGAACACACGATTGCAAGATTATGCATCATTGTATAACGAAATGCGCTAACATCTGAGCTACAGGAAACCCAGATTATAGCACAAAATATTTGCACAAAACATTAATATGAAAATGTGCTGTTGCCGATAGGGGCGCAATTGTAGTGTACACTCTGATGGCTTGTATTTCCGGGATTTGGACAAACGACCTATACGGGCGTATTGGTTGGAGGAAAGGTTGTTTTTTACCACATACTGTACATTATTGTTTCTCCTCTATGGCCCGCCTTATGAATTGCATATTTTTTTACAAAGCTCATAGCTCTGAAAAGCGAGGTGTGCTCTGATTGGCCAGAGTGTCCAGTGCATTGAGATTGGCCAAATGCCTCAAGCATGTGACGGAATTGTTACGCCCCTCACCATATACTGTGCTGCTGTGTGTCCCAGAGTGAGAGAAAACCAATAAAACCCATTACAAACAAGGCATTTATTGCATCCAGTGGGGACATAATTACTGATTAAAATGACGTATGCTGTCTTTTTTACACGTTGCAATCAGTAAGGTTTTAATGCAGCTTCAAAGGACTCTACATGATCCCAGCCGAGGAATAAGGGTCTTTTGAAATGAACCGGAGTACACAGACGAAGAGCAAACCGTGGGTGATTTTTCTAACATGATTATATAATGCATCAGTTTGCATTAGTTAATCATTACATTCGTTTTTAATTAAAGTTTTGTTTGCATTATTCATCAGAAAATGGCAAAGACTGACTGTGCAAACTCTTGGAAGTGTTTTGAAGGTGAACCACACCTTTGCTTTTTGTTTTTTAACACTTGAATAATCAAATCTCATCCTTTGACATTTTACACACAAAACAGAGCCAGTGAAACATAATGGAAGACTAGTCTGTAAAGAAGTTGTTTGGAGGTAGACAAAAACAAATTGCTTTAGACAACCTGTCACCATAATGCTGTGGGGTAGTGCTGTCATCATCTAATTATACTGAAAATAAGAGAATGCATTACGAACAATCCACACAGAGCATGTGCACCTCTGTCTCCTGCCTTGAATGTGAAATTGAATAGTATACTGAGTAGGCTTACAAGCCCTTATGCAAAGAAAACATTATCGTATTTATTAGTAACAATATATTAAATTAGAATCATATATGTTACAGTGTAATTATACATTTAAGTACAGATTAATATTAATTAATTTAGGATTAGGATTAGGGTTTGTTTTAGGATTACTTGCATATAACTAATTAATTGTTATAATTGTAATTACATGTAAAGTGTAACAAGGACAGCTGAAAATAAAGTATTACATGTCTTACTACTGTATATTACAATACAATAAATTGAATAATACATAAGGAATTACAGCTTTTAATAAAAATAAAAAAGTGACAATTTATTTACGTAATTATAATAATGCATGCGATTTTGGTAACACTTTAGTTTGGGGCGCAATTCTCACTATGAAACATATTAACATATTGGCTGTTTATAAATATTTATATAGCACATATTCTGCCTGTAAACCGTAAATCTATGTAAACCGAGATAGCATAGCGTCGCTGTCGGGCGGAATTCTCATATCTCCAATATACCACTCGCATTTTCACATGAAATGTGTAATTATGCAAATAATAAACTGAGATAAAAGTTTATAAAAATGTGTTCAACTAAATTATGTGAATGTTTCAATAAAGTTATTACATGTAGTGCAGTTTTTGTCTTCTTTGCTATTGTATTAGTATATAACAATAGTCTATGCGTATGTTGTAGTATATTATTAAAATTTATTGAATTTATTATATTACATTTTTCTAGTACACACCCATACACTTACATAAATATATATATTTATGTAATATTTTTTTGTGTGTGTGTCATTGCATCATTAATGACTTTATTCTGTACATTTATCACCCCCCCCCCCCCCCCAAAAAAAAAAAAACAAAGGTGGAAGATAGAATTGTGCAGATGGTATTCTTTATTATGACATTTAAATGGAGGTCATGGGGCATCAATACTAACATCAGTTTTTAATGGATTTTTTTTATAATCAATCTCTGTAATTTGGGTTGGTAAAACTGACCGCCCTAGCTTGAGCTCTCTGTGTAGCAGTTGTGGGTTCTTGGAAACATTTTTCTGAGCAGAATGTCAGATATTTTAAAACATCTCCGGGTGACTAGGCCAATTGTTTTTCATGTTCTTTCCTTTACTTTCTCCATCCCGCAAACATGCATACACTGCTACATTTTCAGATACACTTACCACCGAAGAGCACTGATATCAGGTCTTCCGTTAATTCACTGCCCTCTTAAAAGCTCCCTTGCAGTGAAGAGATGCAATTATGGAGATGATTCACATTTATACACCTTGTTAGATAAATGTGATTCATGTAAATCCATCCTCGTAAATAATTCATGGAAAAACATGCACTATGGGAGGTCAGGCTTTTAATTAGATTCAGAGGTATTTATCAAAGGCAGATTATTAGGCCCAGGTGATGCTGTGTGTTTAATATGTGTGTCTTCAGCAGGATAAGCAGAACGCCGAGTATTACCTTTATCTTCATAAATGTGTGTGATGATAACATCAAAGCCGATAATATTCTCATCTCAGAAATATCCTGCAGACAATATTGTCCACTCCGTTTAAACCGATTAGTTTGATTAGTACATTTGGCACATATCCATAGAAACCTAATAGATAACATATGGCTGAGAAGATATTTTTCACTGCCCGTCAAGAAAATATGTTACTTATGAATGACGATACATACAACATTGTGGTCATCCTATGTGTTACTCACTATTTGTTTCTCTTCAAAAGAATCTTTTCATATGCTGTTCATTTCTAAAACTTTACATTTGGATAACTTTTTATTATAATTTTTTTAATCAAATTCATTTGAAATGAATATTCATATTTCAGATCACTACGCATCACATGAATATAGTTGCATAATGGGTCCAGAGTGATAATGATATAAACATGTTGTAGTAGCATACTTTATATACCATATTTATTTAGTGTTATGTTGTTTTGTTTGTTTTAATTATTACATTTATAAAATAAAAAATAAAAAAAGGCCCTGTGGGATTTGTATTGTGGCTGAACACTGCCATCTAAAGATAGTCTTCAATCAAGACCAGTTATTCAGGAAGCAGCTTCCCTCAGCAGATACACAGATTGACTTGATCAAAGTCTATACACAGCCATTACTCACTTAATCAGTGTATTTGCAGACTTTTCAAGACACCAACCCCAAGTAATACACCTTAAAGGAATAGTACAAATACTATGCTGTTTCAAACCTGTATGCTGTTAATGTTTCAAAGGAAAAGCTCCCATAAAAACATTTCATAATGACCGTGTCTGCAAAGTTTTGGATAAAATAGTCTTATGAGTCTAAATGTTCTATGTTCTGGTCATATGATAGCATTGTGTTTGGTTACAGCAAATTGAGAGCTAATAGTGTTTGATCAAATCCGGTGCTATTTTAAAATTGCATAGACACACACACCTACACACACACACACACACATATATACATATATATACGTATATATATATGTATATATATATATATATATATATATATATATATATATATATATATATATATATATATATATAAACAAAAGTTAAGATTTATTCCAAAAATATGTGTTCCACAAACAAATAAATAAATATTACAGGTGTTTGGTGAGGAAAAAATGGTAAGTAATCGGACACCATTTTCATAATTGGGTGAATTACTCCACTATAGTTGTCATTGAATGATAACTGAGATATTTTCATGGTGCTGCTGCTACTGTGTCGGACACAGGGGAAGTCCAAGGGCATGACAGATATATATTCAAATCAATATATTGATTATGCTGTCATGGACAGGCGATTTGCCGAGATGTTGGGATAGACTCCAGCATCCCTGTGACCCTATATGGGACAAATAGTTAAGAAACAGCTATGAAACAATAGCATTTCTTATATTATTATACATGTTTTCTGAACTGCCCTTTGATTAAGGATAAAAAAACGCATTAACAGATAAAATTAAATTCAATGAACACCAGCCAACGCTGTGTTGCTGTTAGCCTTCAGGCATATATAACTAATTAATAGAATACCACCCCTGACCCTTGTTATATCTAAATGATGTTATACTGTCTAAAGCCAGATTCGGACAGCAATTGTTTCTCATGTGGACCTATGTAAAAATGAATTTACATATCACCTCAGTGATAAAACTCATGGATTTGAATGGCGATCTATTCACAGAGGAGGAGTGAGTTCTGTGATCCTACGAACCTGAGAATTCGCTGCTCACGTTACCAGTCACATAACTGTCTGCTAAATAAAATTGTATTTACAAAATGTATTGTTATTGTGTAAGATGCATTTAAAAAGACTTATTATTATATAAAATGTATACTTATTATTCTAAACATTATTTTACAATATATAATCCTATTTATTATTTGATTATTTAAATATAGACGCACTAGAGTTGTATATAATTAAACGCAATATAGTTATGTAGCCTATATATCCATTTATAATACACATTTTAACTGTATTGGCTACCTGCTGCAGCCTTAATAAAGACCCATTTTGAATGTGATTTTTCTTCGCTTTCTGTATGCAGTTATGAAGTATTGTTCTTTTAAATACTTTCCAGCATTTCAGAAATATATATGTATGCAAATTACACTGAAGTACAACAATTAGCGTACCTAACGGTATTCGGGAGTGCTCAAAAATGGTTTAAGCACTGAATTTTGAATCAATTTCTTCTTGTAAACTCAGAGATGTGGATTGAAATTAAATAACCACACAACCTTGGTGTTTGTCAAAAAACAGTAGGTATTTCGGCTGGGGATTTTTATAGGGGTGGTGAGAGAAAAATACAGACATCGTGGATTCGGATGGCAATTAAATCACCGACTACCCCCTGTAAATGGTGAAAATCACTTGACATGCTAAGTTTTAATTTTCATATAACTCTTGGTGAAGTTTGGCTTGTTGTCCAAGATTGCTAAAGGGGCTAGCTCAGTTAGCGCATTAGTAACTGGTTGAGGACTGTACTGGTATGGAATATTAGTAGCTATTTATATACTGTTGCACAATGATTGACAAGAGCAGATGAACTAGCTTCTTCTAAATCTTCATGGCCTTTTTTTTTTTTTGTTTTTTTGTTTTTTACCGGGGGAAACACTTCTTAGGCAATGCTGTCTAACTCCAAATCCTTTTTTCTCTTGTGACACGTCAGGTAATCTCAGGGGTTACCTAAGATGGTGCCATTCCAGGCCAGCTTTCAGATGTACTGGGTGGATTTAGGAGCCAAGATAATTGAACATTCTTTCCAAGCAGTAATGGCTCAAGATACTCTCTTGCGTAATTGACAAAAAAATAACACGTTTGGTTTAGTTTTGGAATAAGTTTGGTTTAGTTCCTCACACAAAGCTATCAATATGGCTTCGGTATACTCAAAATAAAATAAAATAAATATAAAAAAAGGCATAGAAAGGAGCTGCAGAAAGTTTCTTCCCAAAAATAAATAAACTTTTTTTTTTTTTGCCCACATTAGAAATATCAGCACATAGGTTTAAAAGTAAAAAAAAAAAGAAAAAGAAAAAAAAAACATTTTCTTTTTTTGGGTTAATGGTGCCTCTTTGAGTGAAGCTTTTGACTGTCAAGCTTGGCATGATAATAAAAACATTATGTGGTGCCTATAGAAAATAAATATTATAATTTGTATATTCTAAAAGTTAAAATTTTAATTAAAAAGTTTAAACAGTCGATTAATATGCATTGTGAATTATGTAAAAATGAAAATAATTAGTATTATATTTGAGCACAGAACATGTATTACACATACATGAGTTGTGTATGATGAAAGGGATTAAAAAGGTTTATATTGAAAAACATTATTTAATATGGTTATAAGCAAGTTTATAATACTTTATGGTTGATGATGATAAATAATTTTAGAATGATGATTGTTGATTTAAGCGTGGTTGCTAGTCGATTTTGAAGCTCCTTTGAATCTGAAACGGGTGTTTATCAAACTGTGAAACTCGGGATTTGGTGAGTTTACATGTATTTTATTTTATTTGAAAGATGTATTTTGTTACTATGCATATCATTATGCATGTTGTAAAGATTGTTTGCATATTTACTGATTGTTAATGTGATTTATTCTGGAATGTTGAGTAATATATTTTGCTAAGCAATTAATTAAGATTAATTTCCATATTCTTAATATGCCTGTAAGATAACACATTCGTTATGAAAGTGGATATGGGAGTTTAAACACTCAGTTTAAAGAGGAAAATTATATAGAGATGATTTTGAATATTAATGACACTGTTTTGGTAAAACAGGTCAAGTTTATTGCTCGAGTTGAGAACCTCCCTCATGGATTTGAGATGGCGGGCCAACCAACAAGACAACAAGTCAATTAAAAGTCTTACTAAAATCTAACAGAGATAGCATAGCGTCGCTGTCGGGTGGAATCCTCATATCTCCAAAATCATTATTTTTCAGGAAATAAAAAAAAAACGATTTTTTTTTATTTATTCAACATTGTATTGTTAAAGTTGTTATTATACTTTATATTGCTGTCATATATTGTTGTGTACTAACATTAACACATTTTCCCCAAATCATGTTTTATTGGATATACGAGTTTTATGACTTAGGAGCATGGAGATACGAGACAGGGTTCAGTCTGCATTGCAGTGGATTGTCTCGCGCTACATTCAGATCTTCAGATGAGCGCCAGAAATATCGGTGGTCAAGATTTTCCTTAAGTCCTAAAAAAATCACGTTAGCTATCTCACCGAACATGACAACAAAACCAATGCATAGTGGCTAAACTAAGTAGTTAAGAAGCAACAAGGCTAGGCAAGAAAGCAAGGAAGTAGGAAACAATGAAAAACACAGGAACTAGGGAACACTACAGACTAACAATACTGAGCAATAAATCAGTGAAAAAAACAGGCTTTAAATAGGGTGAGACTAATGGAGGTAAACAAGACACAGGTGAATTCAATCAGTGATCAAAAGTAAAGGATTATGGTGAATGTAGTTAGTGAGGTAGTGACAACAGTCTGGGGTCAGGTGCCCTTAGGAGGAGCTCATGGGCACTCCAGTTGGTGATCGTAACACATCTGGTGCATCATTGCAATACTGCAACATTGCTGGCTTGACTGAAATGAAATCTGGTGTTCCACAAAAAAAAAAAAAAAAAAAAAAAAATGGACAGAGAATAACATCTAAGTTTGGCTTGTTTGTATTGAGCATAACTTTCAAAGTTCATGATCTCACTAACTTCAAACCAAGGCCATTGATTAGAGTGAAATATTGAAATCTGGCTCTTCAAGTGATTAATAATCAGCACACAGTTTGCTTTGCTCTCAGAGCTGAAGCTGACTCAATGAGACAGCTGTTCATGTTGCAATATGCTGATTAAGTCAAAACTACAAGGAGTGCCACTCCACCAAGCATAGCAGTACCATAATCTACACCGTAAACACTTATCATACTGCAATTATGACAACCTGCATTGATTAGGTTGTGCCTCTCATCATCATTAAAGTTTATTTTAACGTGTTTAAAATGGTCCTATCTGTACTCAGTCAGATATCTAAATTAGTGGACATGGGTGGCAAAAGAGCTCAAGGATCCCTGACTTCTAGCTTTGAAAAACACAAACTTACATCAAAAACATCGCAATAATTGTCAAAAACTGAAGAATTATTATTATTTATGTATTTTCTAGTGTTGCCAAAAGTCTGACATAAAATAGAAGACAGTTTAGTTTGGCACAGTCTGATATGAATAATATACTGTAGCTACCCTCGCTTCAATGATTAGGCTCATTTTAGAACATGCTGGTAATTTTGGCTTATAATAAGAGACATTTTACTGTCGGAGCTGAAGATTACAAATATTTGATGATGATGTGTGTGTGTGTGGGGGGGGGGGCATGTTTTTGTGACATATCAGGAAACAACTCTGTATAATGACATGGGTATGACACAGGTATTACAAGGAGAGGGTGACTTATGAGGACGTAACCCATGTCCCCATTTTTCAAAACGCTTATAAATCATACAGAATGAGTTTTTTGAGAAAGTAAAAATGCACAAAGTTTCCTGTGAAGGTTAGGGTTAGGGGTAGGGTTGGTGAAGGGCGATAGAATATACAGTTTCTACAGTATAAAAACCATTACGCCTATGGGATGTCCCCACTTTTCACAAAAACGCAACAACACAAAAGCACTTTAAGCCAAAAATATAAAAATTTGTTTGCAATTTCCTTTTCATTGGTGTGTTTCCCGAACACTGATTCAACTAACTGCTTAACTAACATAGTATGATGCATTGTTAGAGATAATGGAGATAACTTCTGCTACTTAATCATTTGAAATTAATGTGTGATTGTTGCTGTAAATAATGAACATAGCAGGCATTTCAGGACTCCTTCAATATTTTGGCACTCCATTATTTTGCTCAAATCCTAATTGAACACAGTACAATCAGCCAGTCAAGGTCTTATTATAGTTATTTCCTCCTTGTACAAATACCAGCACTTGTGGTCTTTGCACTTAACCACTCGACTACTTATATGTATGATGTATTTCCTCTATTTGGTATCTTGTATTTCCACAACATGATGTATGATGGGATACGCTAAGCCTTGGATATGGCTCCAGAGCAGATTTAGTGTAAATTTTGGGCACTGCACTTTGTCAATTTTAAGACCGGCGACAGTCTTGCTTGTGCTTTCATGTGGCCAATACCGCAACTCTGGGTATTTGGACAAGGGGATGGAAAAGGGGTTCCTTAGTCTTGCAGGCAAGTAAGGAGGTGGTTGGAGTTAAAATCTGCAGGAGATCTGCAGCATCTGCAACATCTGAAGGATGTTGGCCCTCCTGGAGCAGGATTGGACACCCTGATGTAGATTGTACTAGCTTGCTTATTTTGTTCAAATACATTATATATTTAAGTCCATATAGCATTCAAACAAGACACTATGCTTCTAACCACAGGTTGAGATATGTAGTTCCAACCAAACAACTTTACAGTGCTGCCTGCAAATGTTTGTTGGAACTATGGATTTGTGGAACACCATTGTCACTGCACTAAGTCATTGCACTAAGTTGGCAATGAAGGAACTTGCAAGCATGCTTTTTGAGAAACACACTCCAGTTCAGTTTACACACCAACTCACTAAGAAGGGGGGAAAAAAATTATGAACATGGAAAAGATATGTGCTTTTTTGCATCAGGACATTATCTGTTAAGTTTACAGACATTTGACCTAATCTGAAATTTAATTCAGATTGTCAGGGGTGGTTTAAACCTTTTCTAATCAGTTTGATAAGACATGTAAAAACTTGATCAGACTGAAAACAGAAATGTTCAGAGCATGTGTAATCATGTAGAACTGGCATAATGAAGTATGACGCGCGGTACAAGCTGTTGTTGTTGAATCATAAGTGGCATTCTAAAATTCTCCTTCCACTAGTTTATGTGAAATGGTGTATGACAAATGCACCACCAGTCCTTGTTTTGGACTCTCATCCATAAACACCTCGTTTTGGGCACTTAAGTTAAACATTTTCATCGCTTGATAAACATAAAAAACAAGGCACAGTGCTTCAAGTGCTCATTGCCTCCTAATAAGCACTCGAAACAGATACATATATATATATACACACACACACACATACACACACACACACACACACATGAAATTTATTCGCTATTTCACCGTGGAAGAGCGAATGCGGTGAACTTAACAGCCCAGGAAGTTCCTGCTTATCAAGCAAACATTACAGAAAGGAGCATGCCTTGTACCTCACAGGGACCACCCACAGCTATCTACAGTCTTCGCCCCTGAGATAGCGAATACATTTTTTCATCAGTAGAATGATGTTGAGTACGGTTGCCAGTATTTTGGCCTGTACACACATTCGCCAGGGTGTTAATTAGACGATCGTTACTTAAAATTGCTGCTACTAAATTTCGTCCGGACTCGCTCATTGCTTTTGTTTTTGCAATGATTTTCAGACATTTGTTTTATATATTCAGACTTTCATTCTATATATATATATATATATATATATATATATATATATATATATATTCAGAAATTAGTTTTATATATTCAGACTTTCCATATATTCAGACTTTCATTCTATATATATTCAAACTATCATTCTATATATATTCAAACTTTCATTCCGTATATTCAGACTTTCATTCCATATATATTCAGAAATTGTTTTATATATTCAGACTTTCATTCCGTATATTCAGACTTTCATTCCATATATATTCAGCGATCATTTTATATATCCAGACTTTCATTCCATATATTCAACTTATTTTTTTTTTAAATTTATATCAAGTCTGCTTTTTAAAACAAAGGAAATAAGCAGGAGGAAGGTTAGTGTGCAGTTTTAGTAGTTTTACACTCACCACTTGACAGCTTGTTCAACTCCCGAGAGTGAATGTGCTCGTGCAAATGCTGGCAAAAAACTTGAGTACAGACCTCTGCTATAGTAGCTACAGGAATGCAACAGTGAGCACATCCTTCTCTCTCATGAGTTAAGTGCATATGTGTTTTGTACACAATGCTTGAAAATAAAAAAGAGGTTGACGTATTCTAAAGGTGCCCTTTTATGACTATAGTCGCTCATTTGCTTACATCATAGGCTTCCACCTGCCAATGTCAAGTTCATTTTCATTTTTTTCATTCACGCTTCAGACAGCGGTCACGCTGACAGCATTCCCCTAGCGCCCTCCAGAGGACACAGCGTGGAGTTCCCTTGCGGAAGTATATTCATGCAGTGTTGCATGTGAAAAATTCAAATATGACTGGAAGCCTGTGATAATTAAAGGCAAAAATAACACAATTCATCAATATGAATGACTTCATTTACATGTAAAACATAGCTAGTGACTTGGATGTACTGCCTCCTTTCATGTGAATTCTTGACCGTATTTAATCCTACCTTCCTTGTATTCATGTTATGGTTTAGTATCTTAATGAAAATTTATTCACTAGTACCACTCTATAACAATTTTATTATTCCCTCATCCAAAGCACATTTGATTGTTGCTTGCCAGAGAAAATGTCTCTATGTGGCAAGCTTATGAAGAATGAGCCTTGTCATTTTAAAATTATATTTGTTTTCAAGAGTTCCTGTTCTTTTTTATACTGAACCTTACAATCCATAATTTTGCTTTCCTGAGGTATTAAATATTATGATGACATAACTGTTAGCAAATTATTTTTAAGAAATGTGACAGAGTCCATAAAACTCATTGATTAATTTGTAAATAAGAAGTTACATGACACCATTAAGTCAATGGGACATTCAAATTTATGCTAGCAGTTTCCGTGTCTCTTATAGCACCACTTACTGCTAAAACCACCCTAATCTGTTTCAGATTTTGATATGTGAAACCATGGCATGTATGAAATGAAGATAAATTATTTATAGATTCATTCTTCACGACAATGCTCTACAGAGAAAATGTTTCTTTGCTATAGTGAGTTGTGTATGCGCTCTGTTAAAGCTAACATTAATTTTTACTTACCTTAGTTAATATCTCAAGTGTGCAGTGGTTTGGAAAAAGAGGCAGAGCTGTGTAAGATTACGCTACAGTGCAGCAAAACACAGGATTAAAGCCAGTATTTATCTTAACTCCACAGATGAAGCAGTTATTCACTGTTATATGCTTCATATATGCTCATGCATTTAACACAGCAGGTAGCAAATGTTATGTGTCACAGGTGTGACTAATTGGCTTAAATAATAATTGCTTGTTTGCAGTGTAAAACAATACTTGTAAGTGCCAAGAGATAATAAAGAGAAGTAGAAAGCAGAAGCATTATGTTGTTTGTACTCCAGAAGGCTTACAAGTATGCATTGTTAATTTAAATATTATCCATACTGATAATATCATACATATTAATATTTCTTTGTAAATTATTATTTGAAGTAACCATGGTTAATCTGCAGATACCATGGCTACAAAAACGATTATTTGTGGTGTTATCGTTAAAACCATGGGTAATTTTCGTAAGGGAACCTGAAAAAAAAAAAAAAAAAAAAAACCTTTCAGAGTAATGTGCCTGAAAGTGATAAACGGGTCTCATTTTTACCTAAATTATTTATAATTTATTTTAATATATATTAAAAATGTGTAAGGTGTGCATTTTACCTGACACCTAAATGAACACATTACAATTGGTTTATGACTGCAAGTCTTTCTCCTCAAATGCTATTGAGCTTCAAATTTGCATTTGAGCCCATGTGAAAAATTAGCATAATTTACACTTGATTTACAGTTTATTTTAATTAATATCAATCGTTCAATTCAATTGTGCATTATAGCTGACACCTACAGTAGATGAACAGTTACAGTTGTTTTTACCAATATTCTATATATATACATGCAATATTGTATACCAGACGGTCCCTAAATTTGAGACTCTCGAACGTCCAACGTCAAGCCAACTTTATGCCTGTTTTTTTTTTTTTTTTTTTTTTTTTTTTACTTTCTTTTCGTTTTCTTTTCTCTGCGCCGGATTGTTGATGTCCTTTACCCGGGCATAGATGTCTATCCATCAATTATGAACATTCAACCGCAAACATGAGGTGCGAGAAGTTGCGAGCATGGATGGGAGAATGGCGGAAGTTTTTAGCAACTGGGATGGTGCCCCCCTGGGAGTTGGTGCCCTACACAGACTGCGTACTCTGCGTATAGGGAGCGGCGGTCATCTTTCGCGCGAGTCGTGACCATTTTATGTGTTGTGATGGTGAATGGCACACTGCACTGCGCACAGCCGCAGTTCTGAGTATCAATATATCGATACTGCAGCATTGATGTGCACATCCCTACTGAATACTGTATGAAATTACAATAAGTGCATCAAACTAATTGTGCACA
This sequence comes from Carassius gibelio, assembly GCF_023724105.1. NCBI lineage: Eukaryota > Metazoa > Chordata > Actinopteri > Cypriniformes > Cyprinidae > Carassius > Carassius gibelio. Next base: position 23,445,165 of record NC_068386.1, on the reverse strand, counting down.
GATGAACTACATGGGGATTGATTCAATAAGGGATGAAGCATTTCATATTTCAATATGGGATAATCCTTTATTATGAAGGATGGTTGTCAGCTCTGTTAGCACAGTTTGTGATTATATATATATATATATTAGGGGTGTAACGGTTCACAAAATTCACGGTTCGGTTCGATACGATACACTGATGTCACGGTTCGGTTCGGTTCGATACGTTTTAGATACAGCAAAATGTAAAAACATCTCAACTTTTCAGAATGCCGCAAGCGCACCGCGGGTCATGTGACAAGAACTAACCAATCAGCTTCATCCTTTCCCGTAACAACGTTGAGAGCTCAGCCAAGATGAAGGATCAGCTGATCATAGTTGTATATGGATTGCAATTTTGAAATAAATTTAGTAGCAGAGCTACTGCAAGCGATTTTTAGAGCTGCAAATCCATTTATCCTTCACTGAAATTTCCGCGTCTCATGGAGAGAGCACGTCATTGTTGCTTAGCAAAGACAGACGCCTCATGAGCGCTTCTGCCCAAGCGCTTTGGAAAGGAGGAGAAAGACGCGCTTAGCGTTTTCCATGCGTTTTTAGGCACGATATGTGAACGGCCCCTAAGGCGCTCGCTCACTCAGCACGCGCTGAAGGCTCGTTGCAAAATGTTGAATGCCTTTAACAGACCAGAAATATAAGATCCTAAAATAACCAACAGGTCTGGTGTTTGGGTTGGATTCCCTGTAAGCTATAGTTTCTAAATGCTGCAGGGATAGTTTGCTGCGTGCATGTTTCTCCTTTTTTTCGTCTTTTCCCAGATAGTACTGACGCATATATCCCAGATATTCTCGCTGGTGTTTTTTTTTTATTTTTTTTTTATTCCCGCTGGTGTACCCTGTCATGTTGCAGATGCGACATACCGTTGTTTTTTTATCCACCACTCTCTTGCCATCACCATTATAGCTTAAAGGGAATCCAAAGTGCACCCAAACACCAGACCTGTTGGTTATTGGAGGATCTTCTCATTTCTAGTCTGTTAAACGCATTGGCTATTTTGCAACGAGCCTTCAGCGCGTACTGAGTGAGCGAGCGCCTGCTGAGTAGCCTAACATAAACATATAAGATGGTGTTTTTTTCTTCTTCGGGAGTGTCAGGGGCGTTGCCTGTTACGTTGTTTGGGTTATTGGGCTACCTTGTTGAACGCATATCATTATATTTCTCTCTCTCTCTTTTTTTTTTTTTTTCAAATATAATTAATTACTCCAACGAACCGTTCGGTATACATAATGCGTACCGCGTACCGAACCGAAAGTGTCGTACCGAACGGTTCAATACGAATACGCGTATCGTTACACCCCTAATATATATATATATATATATATATATATATATGGACCCACTTTATATTAAGTGACCTTAACTACTATGTACTTACATTTTAATTAATAATTTAGTACTTATTCTGTACATACATGTTTTTACATTGTACTTATATTTAAAAAAACTACATGTAATTACATCTGTATTTAATTTCTGTAATTACATTTATAATTACACTGCTGACCCATACTTTACACCTTAACCCACCCCTAAACTTACCCATACCTCCAACCCTCTCCCTAACCTTACCCCTATCCCACCTCAATAGCAGCAAGTGTTTTACAACACAATATGAACACAATAAGTACATTGCACTTATTTTTTATGTAAGTACATAGTAGTTAAGGCCACCTAATATAAAGTGGGACAATATATATATCTTGTTACAACAAATGAGATGTAAAGATAGATGAAATTGTGGACAGAGTAAACAAAATAAACTTGTTTTAAAAAAAACCTGAGTATCAACTGCAGGTCTGGCTCTGAAATTTACCTTACAATCAGACTGATACATAAGAAAAGTCTTCCAGGACCAACAAGAATGCCTACTTGGTTAATGGAGATGGTGACAATTAAACAAGAAATAAGCCTTTTTTCTTTTTTTTCTTTTTTTCTTTTTTCAACTGAAGGCAACAGTATATGAGGCTACTTACATAAAATGCATATAAAAATAAATTATCACTCTACACTGATCAGCCAAAAAAATAACTTTTGACAGGTGGGGTGAAAAACATCTCAGGTTATGCATATAGCAATGGTTCCCTGAATATAGGGAACAAGACGCTCAGTCCTCTAGAAGGTGGTAGGGGAACTCAGTGTGACCGGCATCTGAACCATGAATGAAAAAATGTCAATGAACTTGACATTGACAGAAGGCAGTCTATGACATAAACAATAACACAATTGTGTGTAAAAAAAAAGAGCACCTGTGAAATATGTCATCCACTTCTTTGTCTGAAGAAGATGCAAGAAGGCCCGAAGCATGGCAAAGAGACTCAGCATCTCATTCCCTATTCTCAGGGAACCATGGTTACACAGTAGAACTCATACTCTAGAGGGCGCTAGGGGAACAATATTCACTGGAAAATCGAATTAGTTCGGCTTGCTTAAGGAAAGCATGCAAACCGAAAAAAACCCGAAGTGAAATAGGAATAGAATGTTGTCCTGACAAATGCTTATAGTATAGTATAGTATAGTATAGTATAGTATAGTATAGTATAGTTTACTTAGTCAAGAGTTCTAGTAACTAAAAAATATTCGTAGGGGCTACTTGATGCTTTAATTTAGGTTTGCTCATGACTTAGTATAGCTACTCTGACTCCCAGAGTGCATTACGGCAGAATAAATTATGCAGTTGCTTTGTTTTACAGTTGTTGTTTTTATTTCCCAATTTTATTTGCTGTCTTGCAGTACCACAAATTTTTTTTTTTAGAAAAATCAACATAAATTTATGAACTTAGCTTTTGTGAAAATATAAAAAAAAAATATTTCAGTTGTATTGAAGATTCAACATTCTAGATTAATGCAACTAGTGAATGCAGCTAGTGAAAGATAACTGCAAACATAAAGAAAATGAGTGTAAAGTATATTAAGACTTTTTATGTTCTTCTTAAGTTATGTTGTACATTAGCAACATATTTGTGAACTGCTGCCTCTCACTGGTTTATTAATTGTACTTGTTCCTTTGTGGCTGCTTGAATATTTTAAATACTGTAAGTGTCACCCAAAACAGTAAGTCAGTTGTTTTATTTGCCTTGAATGTATCTAACATAAAACCTAGTGAGTATAACTGCTAAGTAAATATTTCTAATTAAACCTAAGGTAAACTTTACAGTGTACCAAGGTCACCATGCTGATGGATGAGGGCCCGAATAACTGGATTCCCTAAGTCAAAGACTCAAAGGAATATCATCCCTGCCTCAATAAATTTGCTCTGGCCAGAGCACGAGCCGAAAAATCTCCTATAGGCAAGCCAAAGGAGTTCACTGACTAGCTCACCCACCAAAGTTTGGAACTCTAGAGTGGAGATCTAGCAAACAACTCTCAGAAAGAGTGGAGACCTGGCTACACTCAACACTAGAACAGTTAGTGAGGCTCAAAGGAAAGAGCCTACACATTAATACTGCCTAAGCAGAGCTCTCAAGAGCAGAGGCTTCAGCAGAATTACTCTCCTAAACAAGAAGAAGTCTAACAACACTTAGACCTAGTAGGGGAACTTTTAAGAGTGGAAGTCTCAGATAATGACTCTATAGAACAAGATGAGACTTCAGTGTCAGAGGCAATTAATGAGGCTCAAGAGAAAGAGCCTACATACTCATATTACTGCCAAAGACCAGAGCTCTGAAGAGCGGAGGCCTCAGCTGAAAGACTCTCAAGGCAGCATCACAGAAGGCCGAACACTTGGTATTACTGTCTGTCGTGAGTGATGGCCTCAGCAGAATTACTAACTAAGTAAGAGCAGGCCAAACCAGTTCAACCATAAGACCGACTATTAGGGCGGCCTCAACAAGGGCTGTACACTTGATTATACTGTCCAACCAGAGCCCAGGTAATCAGAGGCCTCAGCAGAATGACTCTCTAAGTGAGAGGATGCCGAGTTTACTCAGCATAAGGACCATCTGCCAAGGGGCCCCTACATGGGGCCAAACACTTGAAGTTTAGCTAGAGCTCACTTGAGTGGACCATGTAGCTTGGCTGGGATAGGAATGAGAAATGACTATTTTCTCTTCCCTTTGACGTGGGGCAAATTTGTGCCACCCACGTGTATGGCTTCAATAACCTCCCTCAAATCCTTCTTATTCCTCTTCATGTCTCTCCTTTTTTGAGTCCTGCTCCTGCCAGCAGGGGGAGAAGGAGCCCATGATGCCACACTTTGCCTCTGAGCATGCCTGTAGTCCACAGATGCAGGTAGCCCAAGGTCCTCCTTTTCTATCAATAGTGGGAGCAAGATTTGTAGTGCAGCACAACTTAATCACCACTTCAGGGCACAGGCCCTTGCCATCATCCAGGAACACAGCCATCGTGTGCAGAGCACCACCAGCATGACCCGCAGCCGCAGTCTTCAACATCTATGTTTCTCACATTGAAAGATAGTTTGCCAATGTCTTTTCCATGGGAGAAAATAAAACATCTCTGTGCACGCGCATTCCCTCCAAGTTTGCTTAATTTGCGTGGTTAAAAAAGTGAATGCAAACAGAATATGAATTTTTCCAAGACCTTTCCACCTCAAAACACTGCTTGTCTGGTAAAAAATGGAAGACTCGCTGAAACTAGGAGATCATGGCCAGCCAAAAAACGCTTATCTGACCTGCAGTGAGTGGCCTTTGGCTTTTTCATGTTTACAAGGAAGATATAATAAGCTGAGAGGGTTCCGATGCTTCATTTTCGTCCTCAACAACCACATCCTGCTCTTCTAGGCTTGCATCAAATAAAAGCACTATCTGCTGTATCAGACAACTCTAAAGAAAGAACATCCACATCCAGCAGATTGCCCACATCGCCAGCAGAAGAATAAGAAAGATAAATATCCAGTTCAAAATCCTCCACCAGCTCAACCTGTGAGCCCCATGATCTCAGTCTCCACTGCACCTCGGCTGCAGCAGGTCCCAAACCACTGATCGTCGATGCTCATCCTAATTCCCCCGAGAAAAGGGACAAGCATCTCCTCCCTCGAGAACAGTATGAGTATGATCCTCTCTGAGACAAATTACTCACATATCATGTGTATCATTCGGTGTAATTAAACACTGAACCAGATGAACACACTTCCTTAACCCCTTACTAGTAACCCCCCTTTTTTGGCATGGAGACCGAAATTACATTCCCAAAATAAAAAGGTTTCTGTCCATGATTCTTTCTGACTAGATACATAATCAACCTTTGTTCACAAAGCTGACACTTTAAAGTTTACTGTTTAGGAATCAGAATCACTCAGACTGTTATGATAATAGAGATATACAAGCTCAAACATAAAAACAAAAATAAAAATATTAAAAACATATGTTTTAAAAATGTATTTTAAAAATTGTTGATGTAGGAAATGAGTTTGAAAACACAGTGTAGCTAAGGCCACAAGTCTTCCAAAACTTTGTAAAAAATGTCATAATCGAATCTGTAAAACTGTGAATTTTATGAAATATTTTCTAAGGCCATGTCATGTGTGTTTTTAGAGAAGGCTAATCAGATTGATTTATGGCCCTTGTCATCTCTGTAAGATCTCACATGTAAACTCTCCTGTGTATTGTGTATGTGTGTTGGCTTTGCAAAACTCCCCATTCATGATTCTATTGTTCTCACCAAACGAGTCTTTCACACCTTCGCCAGGTACGACACATTATCCGCATTATTCTTTTATCATTATTCTTTTGTTTTTATTCCACCTTTATTAGCATTGATTGTGTTTTTTCAGGCTTTACAAAGCAACAAAGCAGCGATCTCACTTCAGTCTCTCTTTGCATTTATCCCTTATTTATCAAAAGTCTTACTATAAAAATACAACAAAACATTTTCTTACGACCTTACGTGAATTATTAAGACAAAAATGCATTATGAAGAAGAAAAGCACCTGCTATTAGTAGCATTGTAGCTAACGTTAGCATCAAGCTACATCAGACAATTTATGAAATTATTAGTACACTTTTACTCAAAACTCACTTTAAACCCCGATCGAGTGTTTATAATAACTTCCTTTAGCGATCAGGAGTGGAATTTGGTCGTTTACTGTTGTAAAAATATATTATTTGTAGCCTTTTTCATCGCTGCACAAGTTAGCATTTCCCATGTACATTTTAGATTTTTTTTATAAAAACGCCCCAGATCTCAAGAAAATCTCATACCAAGCTTTACTATCGTAATCGCGGGTTTATTATTCTGATATTTTCATGTGTACAGAGGTGTTTCAGTGTTGTTTTGGCCAGATAACTACCAGGAAGTGCACAGGAAGCATGTGACACGATGTGGCGGTGTCCATATATGACACTCTGAGATTGACACTGGGAAGGCCCAATCGGAGTCTGAGTGACACACAGCACGAGCTGACAGCACCGTAAACACACACACAGATCGCTGGGAGAGGCTGTTTATCATCAGATCGCGTAAATCCGTGGAAAATGAATAGAAATGACGATTCTGTCTGAAGAAATATGAAGTAAACATCAGTAAATATATCCATATATCTCCGCAGATATGCATCTTTTGTCTATAAATCCTTATTGACGCTGTTCAGTGAGTCTATGTGAACACAAATAAACCGCTGCAGACTTGACTGAATAATAATGAGTGGTGAATTTCTATTCAGATTGTGGCATAATACGGATTTATTATTTTGCACTTCTGACATAAATCACTAAATATCTGTCACTGCAACAATGTTTTATCAAAATATTGTTTTTTCCTCCATGCTTCAGACGCCAGTTACGCTGAAGATGTTCCCCAACCCCCCTTTAGAGGACGCAACGTGGAGTTCCCTTTCGAAAGTGAACATTAATTATATTGTTACAATGGCACTTGGATAAGTGAACAAGACAACATTCACTGAATCTCATGTGTTGGAAGCCAGAAAAATGACCAAGCGATAATTTCTGAATGTCTTTGACAAGGGCCAAATACTGATGCGAGGTGACTGGGTCAGAGCAGTCAAGTCTGACTGGCAAGTCTTGTGGGCTGTTCCCAGAATACAGTGGTGATGCAAGGATGGAAAACTTGTGAACCAGAGTCAGGGTCATGGGCACCATGGGCATTTTTGCTCTGTGATAAATATGAGCAGCACTACACAGTGGTTAAAAATAAAGAAACCATTTAGGAGGGTGGTTATTATGTGCAAACAGTGAGAAAACCCATATGTGTGCAGTGTGCGCATGTAAAAAATAAAAATAAAAAAACGAATAATTAATTCCGATTTGAAGTTTGTGACCTACAAACGCGCACATCAACCCGATCACTTTATTTAGCGTTCATGTAAACACTACATTCAGATTCATCGATCAGAATGAAATCAGTCTAATTGAACCAAAAATTGTGCATGTAAAAGTAGCCAATGAAGGGAGTGAAGGCGAGCCTGTCTGATCCAGTAACACTTTACACCTAAATAAAGATTGTAGCCAGTGGGAGTAACTAGTTAACATGTAACAGAATTACGTAATTTAATTACAAAATAAATTAACCTGTAATCAGTTACAGTTAATGATAATTTTTTTTAAATTAAATTATAGTTACGTATGAAAATGTTAAAGATTACAAATGGGGTTACATCTCATTTAAAAACACACACACACCCACAAAGATATTTAATTGATTAATTTCACAAATTGCATTTACTGCTTTAAAATATAAGGCATGTTTTTACGATTAACTGTTTATTTCTTATTTGGGTTTATTTATATGCTCTTTTTTAAGATTAACTGTTAGATTCCCTGCCATAGCTTGTCATAGCTATGCAAAGATTGATTTAAAAAACAGTACCATAGCTTTTTTTTAAAGATTATGAATCTCTATTTAACCTCAGAACAATCGCAAAGTAAAACGTGGTGCTTTTGTGATGGATGTGCTTTAAAAATAAATTATAATCTTTATTCAAATGATCAAGGATTCTGAAAGTCTGACAGTAATGAGTTTTGAGTACCACTATAAGATTAACCCTGCATGCTTTACATGTTTCAAAATTATTAACATTTGAAAACATTAATTAGACATTTTGAAAAGTAATCAGAAGGTAATAAAATTGAATCTTTTATTTAGCATTTAACATTTCTTTAATAAAGTATTGGAAATAGTTACAATTCTCATTACATTTTAAATAGGGTAGCTTGTAATCTGTAACCTATTACATTTCCAAAATAACCTTCCCAACATTGATTGTTGCAGACCACATACACCCTCTCATGGCACTGGTGTTCCCTGATAGTAGTAACCTCTTTAAGGATTAAACATACCTTGCCACCAGTGCTACTCTGAAGTTACTCTGAAAATGTAATCAAATTATTGATTACTGATTACTCCTTTTAAAAAGTAATCATGTTACATTTCTGATTACTTTATTTCAAAAATAATTGGTTATATTACAAGTTACGTTACATTTTTCTCCATGAAATTTATGAAATCCCAGCATACATGCTCCCGATAAATATTTTTTATTAAAGCATCAACATTCACAGAAAACTATTTTTAACTAAACTATTTTTAACTAAAGCAAGCAGCTGTTGCATTCATGGTTTTGCATTGCAGAATGCCAGCAAATAGCGCTGCATTTATAATCTCTAAAAGACATATCAGTTCATCACAATCTCACAAATTTCTGTTATAAAACAATTAATATATACATAATTAATCACTTATAATGTCTACAATTCATGTGTTCATGGACCTGTGTTCACACAAATTTTACCACTGCATTGCTCAACACTACAAATACATGTTATAGCATAAGTAGAAACTCTGCATACTCTCGCACCTGTTAATCGTCTATATTTTGAATGAAAATGAAAAACAATTTATTTGTTTCAGATATTTTCTGTTTAGATATTTCTATTTTGCGGTCCCTAGAATCATTTTATTCATCCCACACCCTATCTGCCCACACCAACACTCACCCATATTGTCCCGTGATGCACTCTGTTGCATCGGATCTCACGGGAGCAGGTCTCTAATCCACTGAATGCACTTGACTAGACAGTGTGGGTGCTACACCCTTTTTACAATCTCTAGATAAAAAAAATTGTATTCTGTCAGCAATGTAATGCGGCAGTAACATATAGAGATGGCTTGAAACTATACTCTAATTACTATTTTGAAAATTATAATGTGTTAAATAACTCAAATTACAAACTATCAAATTACAGTAACACGGTATTAAGTAATTCGTTGCTACCCAGCAGCACTGCAAAAATTGTTCAGAAATGGTTTGAGAATCATGACAAAGAGTTCAAGCTGTTGCTTTGGCCTCCAAATTCACCACATCTCAGTCTAATTAAGCATCTGTCCATCACCATGTTTTTATGCGCATTTTAAAGTATTGCATCAGAAATGATTGATAGAAACACCAAATTTTGGAAACGGCATTTGCCAAAGAAATTCCTTCATGCGAATCAAAAAAAGTAATGTGACTTTGCGTGAGGGGACAGGATAACTTCACTAAGCAGTGGACCAATCTCTTTGCACAGCATATTAAATTATGTTTTGGTCATTCTGCAATGCCTGAGCCAAGGCCTGTCATAAAAGTATTTCTGTCTAATTGCCTCCCAGAATGTTTTCACAAGACTGCATTCCCAAACAGCAGGCATTCTCAGATGAAAACACATTTATTGTGTTTCGTCCGCTAGCTCTGAGATGGAATGAATTCATTATATATGAAAATTATTATATTCAATGGCTTCTAGTTTTCTGTGATATGTATTGCCAGTTTATCAGGAAATTACAGTTTTGTTCTCTTTGACTTGATGGATGGAAAAAGTGCTTTATTCACAAATGTGATATGCAAATTTTGCGCATAAGTTAAATTTGCAATTTTGGATGGGAACATACACTGTTAGACTTTGCCGTAATTTTACAGTAACTTACCGCAAAAAAGCACAGTAAAATATCATTTATATTATTTACGGTAAACTACTGTAATATGCACTGAATTGTGGGTATTTTGTATGAATTTACAGTACTTTACTGTTTACGCAAAAGCAGTAGTGCTACTGTAAATGAAGAAGACAGATTTCTATACATACAATTAAGTTGTAATCATTGCCTTTGTCATTGTAGCCTGACTACGTCAGACTTCCTACTTCCGCTCAATTTCATTTCGCTTCTGTACTCAGTCTGATACAGCGTCAGAGCTTTCTGTTTGCCACCGGTCTGGAAACAGCCGGGCCAATCAACGAACAGAGGGCGGGCTGAGAGCCGTGACGTAGATGCTTAGGGCCGAGTTTTACATTGTAGGTTAGAGAAATCGAAAACCGAAACGACCGCGGAAATGGGAAACGAGCCACGGGATGCAATTCGCTCTGTTATGGAGAAAATTCAACTCTTTTTCAAACTGCAAAAGTCATGTTCACTCCGGTATTTCGCTCGCATCATCATGTGTTTACAACAGGTTTACAGTGGAAGTTCAATCATAGATTTGAGTTCGATGCATGATGTCTGTGCTTCGATGCGGCTGTACAGGCGCACAACATTCGTCATAACTAAACGTATCTGATTGGCTACGGGTAACCAATGATTTTAAACTTCAGACAAGCGCCCCTAGCGAGAGAGAAAACACTTCTCTATTATGCCATTCCAGACTCTGTCTACGAAGCAAAGTGAAGTAGCAGAGTCAGGTATTACCAGGCTATTGTCATTGTGTCCACAACTTGTATTACTCATAGGGCTATATGCATATTGTATTAATGTTTTAGGCCTATTAAAATGTCATATGATAATGTTTTATTGTTTTTTCCGTCTTGTTCTGCAGATGAAAATCATAAAATCATTCTCATTTCACACACTGGATGTTAATTTTAATAGTAGCATTTTCTCCAATAAAAAACAACAACAATACTACTACTACTACTAATAATAATAATAAACTGAGCAGAAACAATAGGGTCCTCTCACCATCGGTGCTAGGGTCCTAATAATAATAGTAATCGACAACTGCTTCCCATACAGGCAAATTAGGCATTTTTTTTTTTTTGCCAGGTAAAAGAGCACAGGTGTGGTGATATTTAAATAACAATAACAATAATAATAATAATAAAAATAATAATAACTTTGCTTAGACCTCACTAATTTTAAATTGTTGCTCACGTGCAAAGCCCGCGCAACAACCTGGCAGAATGTAAACTGATGTTTGTGTGACGTGTCGAGTGCGCGCAAAACTGACATCTCTCAGAGTGGATCGCTATACCTAGACGCCAGCTGCGGGTTTTTCTGAGGTAAGTACTTTTTACTTAACAAATTTATTCTACAAGTTACTTTTACAACGTAAACCATTACCAATATCAATTAAATATAGCTAAATTTATGAAGAAAGTAAATAATACAATCTAATAGGCTATTATTAACAGGACAGTCAGAAGGAACTTTTAGTTTTCCGCAAAAACTGCCGCTTTCATATCCCATTATGTCATACAGTTGACTGACTGTCTCTTCCAGATGGACCCAATGTAGTATTTACACAAACAATGGTTTTCCATATTTTTTACATCCAGTTATGGTATATTTTACTCGTCATTTAAATGAATGCCATTAAATGTGTGTGACGTTAGGCTATTTAAAGTAATGTTGGCGCGAATTCTCAAAGGCACTCTCTCGCAGTCTCTCTCCCCCAGTCCACCGCAATTAAGAGCACACTCAATTGATACTGAAATAATGTATTGGCGCAACAGATTTGGCAAACGTTCCAGTGTTTAATAGTGCTTATTTGTGTTCACTCTCTAGAGAATGGCAAATTAATCTTACAATGCGTTTTGCAGTGGTGAGCATCAATGTAGTCATTCAAAGACATAACGTTAGTTGTCTGGTTTCTTGAACGCAATGACCTATCAAAGGTGTTCAGGTTAGTCAGAATCTACTCACTGCTCATAACGCCATTTTAATTCAGTGCCGAATTATGCAGGCTCACGAATCCTCTCATCAACAAAGTCTAGATACGATGTCAGAGGTTTATTGGACCGACAGCCAATTGAATGCTGCAAACTGTCTGGTTCACCGTGCGATTCACTCTGCACGTGACAGAGATATGACATGTTAAAATAGTAATGCTTTTAAAGCAATGTAAAGGCAGACCAATAGATTAATTGAAAAATGTTCATTACAAAATAGTTTAGATATTCTATGCTAATTATTGGTAAAACTGATTTACTTCTCCCTTTCTTCAGTGTTGATTGTCATCTGATTTTGTAAGTGGTCCCAGATCTGTGATTTAACATGTTCATATAGTCATTAGCCAATAATCATTGACGAAAAATAATTCCCTGTGTCAACAGGAGGTAACTACAGCCCAAAGGCTCTTTTAAGAGCCACAAGCACTGAGGATCTTTGGCTTTTTTAAGTATATGTTTTGACTATCAGATGCATTACGTGATTAACATATTGTAATGCATAACTTGCAGGGCTTTACACTTACATTTCTTTTTAGGAGCACTTAGGTAATATTTTTATTTATTTAACCTTAATAAAAATTAAATAAAAATAAAGTAAATCCCTGCCCTCTATTTAATATTCCGTTTCACATGGAAATACTTCACAACACTGGAGAAAAGTTGTTTGCAACTTTCTGTTCACTGGGACTTTAATGAGGCTCTGAAGGGGCATGAATGCATTTAAATTCATGATAACAATATGTTATGAGATTAATGTTTTAAATAGAAGGTTTTCAATCTAGAAATATTAAATGATTTAAATAACTGAAAAAATACTTTAAAAATTAAACTAAAACTGCCAGTAGGGGACGGCAAGTCACTGTCTTTGTCAATGAATGATTCATTCAGTCAGTTCGTTCAAACGGCAGATTTATTCAGGAACAAAGCAAGCGACTGTTTTTTTTGAATGGGTCATTGACTCACTAGATTTGTTTGAAAACGCAGATTCATTCATAAACGAAACACCGCTGTGTAGTAGTTGGAAGTTCGGATCATTTTACTGACTCGGATATTTGATTCTCGTTCAGTAAAATTAAAGAATCTTTTCCGAGCCATTTCGTTCATTTCAAAATAATATAAATAAAATGGCATGTTAAATATCCCAACACATCTAGAACTTACGAAAATGTTGATTACATTTGTAAAAATAATAAAAATAAACTATAGGGTAATGCAGCCAAAGCCAAATTATAAGAAACCAAAATGTTTTATTAATTGATTAGTTGTTGGGTCTTAAGTTCAGGCTATTGCAGTCGGACTCTGTTCATTCACCTCACCTCCTGATCCAAGACGTTCTTTCCTTTGCAACTTCATATTTATCACGTTTTTTTCTAGTTTGTTTAGTTGTCTGCTCGTCAGTGTCTGACTCTGATCTGTCTGCTGGGCTGTGCCGTGTGTGACACAGCAGGGCCAGAAACAGAAACGATTAGTTAATCTTTCGAGTCTCGGGTTCAAGTTCGGGTCCAAGTCTTTCGTTCTTCCTCAGTCCCATAGAGGATATGCTGTCAGTACCGGAAAGAGAAATTATTCGTTCATCTCTCGAGTCTTCAGGTCCGAGTCGTTTGTTCTTCAAGCCAGAAACCCATAGCACTTTGCAGAAACAGAAATGATTAGTTAATTTTTTTTTCGAGTCTTTGGGTTTGAGTCCTTCGTTCTTTTGTCACGTGACCGCTGGTGTCTCGTATCACAACATTAGATTCGTATTATTGACTGTGTCTGAATGTATATTGTTTTATATTAAGGAATTAAAATACAAAATATGTGCAATAAACATTATCTGAAAAATAAAAGTTTGATCTATATATATTATGACAATGTCAGTAATCGAATCCGACAGCCTATGAAAAGGTCCAGTGATGACAGCAGTGGTAATGATGCTGCCATAAAAAGAAGCAGAACAGATGTGGATAGTTATGGGTGTACAAAATGGCAACCCACTAATCTTCCACAAGGAGAAACAGCAGAATCATTGGAAGACAAGAGAAAGATCTTGGCAACCATCTTCAAGTCAGAAGGACCTACAGCTGTTGAGGCAATGGACGTAGAGAGGAATATGGAATTGACCTATATATATCAGAGGCACATGATAAATACATGACCCCTCCCAGTCTGTGTGAAGTTGAGGAGCAATGGCCATTTCTCTTCACTAAAAGAGGTATGTTTTCATATGCTCACTGATATTGATATTGACACACGCCTCCATGAAGCTTTCCTCACCAAGGACAGGAGGATTATTAACTTTTTCCTAAATCAAACACTAAAATGGAGCCAGGACATCCAGGCTTGTTCATGAAAGCATGAACAACCATCAGGTCCCTATCGCTGCCATTCTTCTTTTAATGAAATACTTTCAAGAGAAAGAGGACCACATCTTCATCTTGACAGATGTAAAAGTTATTTCTTTAGATCTTTTACACCATCACTCTAAGTTGAAATCTTTTTTTTTTTTCTTAAATAGAAATTTTTTTCAATATCTGAGAATCTTTTTTTTTTTTTCAGCCAACCTCGACCAAGATGTCGGTTGAGCAGGAGATGACATTGCCTACCGCACCACGGGTGATCATGCTAGGTATGAGAAATAATTTTGAGAATTCTATTACAAGAAACAATTCAGCTGAAGATGCCTTTGTTTTAGGGAGTAGTCTGCTGTTTGCAACCCACTGGATGGTCAGCATTGAGGGTAAGGTCTTCTATAAAGCTAACCAACTTCATAACTTTGCCAGTGCTTTCGCTGTCTTTTTTGGCTCCTTTTATGTGTTCAATCTGGAGTATCAGGAGTCAGCATCCACTACACTGGAGATGAGTAATTCACCACAAAAAAACTTATGTTACTTATGGATTAGTTAACCCAGAATTTAAAAAAAAATTAAATTAATGTATATCATGTATTCACACCCCATGTCATCCCAAACCTGTATGACTTTCTTTTGTGTAATACAAAAATAATATAATTTGAAGAATGTTGATATATATATATACATATATCGTATTTTTCGGACTATAAGTCACACTTTTTTTTCATAGTTTGGCTGGTCCTGTGACTTATAGTCAGGTACGACTTATTTATCAAAAACATTAACATTACGAAAACATTACCGTCTCCAGCCGTGAGAGGGCTCTCTATGCTGCTCAGTGCTCCTGTAGTCTTCCACTGAAGACATAGAGTGCCCTCTCGCGGCTGTAGACGGTAATGCTTTCTCTTGGTGCTTGGTTCTAAATAAGTGCGACTTATTCGCTTGTTAAGTCTCACGTCACGTAGTAGCGCTTCTGTGTCCAAAAGCTCTATCAATTACCACTAGAAAACAACAAAAGATGCTAATATAAACTCACAATGTGATACTAGCGAAAAGGTTATAATCTTAACCGTTAACTCCATTCCGAAGTCCCAGATAGCCAGACAATGAAAATATAAATATTTAACGAAAAATACAATATATTTAATATATATATATATATATATATATATATATATATATATATATATATATATATAATAAAAGTAATTCTCTTTCATGACTCCCTGCACTTAAACAGACAAATTCACAGAAATGTATCTTAAAATGTAAAAAGGAGATTAAAATGTAAACATAGTCGGTTTTGGCTTAAGTAAACAGTAGAGAAATAGTGCATGTCTCATACACACAAAGTATGTATACAATTGTGTTTTTTTATTTTTCACTGAAATCTGTATATTGTTATAAGTTACACGATCATCTTATTTGTTTATACAGTGTGCAAATTAACGTATGTATATGGTTTACATGGACAAAGAAAAAGGACTCTTATTTTGATATTCCGGCCCGGGAGTCGCGAACGGACTGGTGAACTGCGCAGGTTTCCTCATACCAACAGACAGAGGAGCTGTGAAGGAGCTGACGTGACTCTCACTGTCTGTTAATTTTATCCTGTTTTTACAGGTAAAAGCACGAAAAGTGTAAGTAAAACTGTGAAATATAAAACAGCGATTGCACTAGTGTGATGTATGATGAATGTAAAGTGTTGAATTTGATTCAACTTATGGCCTTTTGTTTTT
Source organism: Carassius gibelio (assembly GCF_023724105.1). Classification (NCBI taxonomy): domain Eukaryota; kingdom Metazoa; phylum Chordata; class Actinopteri; order Cypriniformes; family Cyprinidae; genus Carassius; species Carassius gibelio. The sequence goes on along the minus strand of NC_068386.1, from coordinate 23,429,166 downwards.
CACAAACTATGTTCTCTCTTTAATATAAGGAAATTATCTAAACATGCTCCAGTGATCTTTATATCGATCTATATACATTTATTAATTGTGTTTTGGTTATAAAATGTTTATCTGTTCAAGTTAATGTGTAAAATAGAGAGTTGAATGTCTCTGAGACGCTCATTCTGTTGCCGCGTTTGGTGGTCACGTGACCGTGCACTAAGGGAAGATTAGAATAGCACGCTGTTCTCTTTCATCATCTCGTGTTCGAGATCCACCTATGGGAAGGGCATCCGTACCTGACCTCTGCAGAAGCATCCAATTGCACCAAGTCTGGCTAGACAGACAGAAGCGCGCAGCCAATGCCAGGTAAGGGCCCGCCCCCTTACCTAGGGGTATAATAATGGCTGCAGCGCTGCTATTCTCCAGTTGACATTCGCTTCTCGCGATCTCTGCATTGACACAGTTCGGTTGGATTACGATGCTCACCTTCGTGTCTTCAGGAGGACATATCAATTGATCAGCCTCCGCCAGACGTGACTGTCGTCTTCTCAGCTTTTCTGCTGTGTTCTGCATTCAGGGCCGCCGCGCTCTCGTCGTTTTCACCTGCTCCCACGGCTGCCCGCCACGGATTTTTCCGATTTCTTCTCCGGTATGTCGCTTTCTATACATAACGCTTCTCCGGGGAATAGCCTATCACGGGCCTGCCCGGCCGCGTGTGGAGCACTCATCGCTGCCAAGGACCTTCACCCGTTCTGCGTGGTTTGCTTGGGCCTTAAACACGCTCAAGAAGCCTTGGAGAACGCGGAAAATTGCAGTCATTGCCTTATGCTGCCCAAAAATGTTTTACGACGCCGTCTTAAGGTTGCAGCGACCCAGTGCTCCGAGCTCGGTTTTACTGACTCAGATCTGGGACACGGTGACGACGACGCGCTACCGGGGGACTCCCGGGGCGCCTCCTCACTTGTTTGGGCTGACCAGCCCAATCCCGCATTCCCCGAAGAGGACATCTTCGCGGGCAACCTCATGCTCGCCGACGAACCGGCCGGTTCCGGCGATGAGGATGATGCAACCCTTCTCGGGGTCTCAGAGGACGAGGATGCCATCCCGCCCTCCGGCGTTCCCCAGGCTAGCGGCCACGCAGCCCTGCCTCAGTCCATCCTCCTGGAAGTGTGTGAGCGAGCGGCCGCTCGCCTCAACATTGAGTGGCCGGCTCCACAGAGCGCCACCGACCAGGAGAGGGATATTTACGACGGAAAAGTGTTGGGATCTCCTCCCGGTCCGGGGAAACAACTCTTCCCCGTCCTTCCAGCGTGCGCTAAGCATATGAGGCACAACTGGAGCGAACCGCTCGACTTCAAACACGGCCTTTCGGGCCTTGAAGTAAAGGATATGGCAGCTCATGGTATGGGCGACCCCCCCGCTATCGAGCCTTCCATCGCCAGGCACCTTAACCCCGCTCAGGGCGGGCTGCTCGCTCCCCCTAAGTCGGTCTTGCCCAACAAGCTGGACCGTTTTTCTGCCTCAGTTCACCAGGCCGCATACAAGTCCTCGGCCTTGGCAGTCAGGGCCCTGAACGTCTCGTCTCTCCTCTCCGCTTACCAGGCGGAGATTTTGGACGAATTAGGGCAACAGCTAAAAAAGCGAACTCCTTCTCTACACTTGTGGAAGGAGATCCTCACGGTGAACGACCTCGTCCTTCGTAATGCTCGCCAGGCCGTCCAAGCCTGCGGGCGCTCTATGGCGCTTTCTGTGGTGGGAGAGCGCGTGCTCTGGCTTAACCTGTCAGGCCTTCCTGACAGTGAGAAGCGGCGCATCGCGGGCGCGTCGATGGAGCCCGATCGGGCTCTGTTCGGCCCCGCCGTCGCATTGATGCAACAACGGTGTGACGACAAAAGGAAGGAGGACGAGGCATTCAAGTTATGTCTTCCTAAGGGGAAAAATCGACTCCCGCCGCGGCCGCGGCTGGAGGACCATCTAACCCTAACCCCATCGACTCGAAACGTAAGCGGCCTGCCTGATGTTCGATTGATGGAGGCATCGAGTCCGCGTTCATGGGCCACGAGCCCTTCGGACTCTCTCCCTGTCCCAGGACCCCCGTTCAAAAGACGCAGGGTCTCCCGCGGATGGATCGATTCCTCTTCGTTCGAGGCTGCCCAGCCCATGTGTTTAATGAACGGTGTGTGTTCCCCCCTCACGTTCAGGGGGTCTGTTGTGAGGAAAAGTGCAAAAGCAGTGTCACCACACCGCATACACTCTGTTCCCCTCACCCAACCAATAAAGGCTTCGGCCCCAGTGTTTCCCCAACACAAAACACACAGAAAAACAAAAAACACATTAAAACAAACGAATCAAATGAATTCGTTATGGAGAGAGGATCTCTCTCCGCAGAGAGAATCCATCTCCCCGCGGAGAGAGGAAATCTGTCTGAACCCCTGCATGTTGCCCCTGGTGTGTCCACTAGATGGCGCCATTGCATCACAAATAAACCAGCTGGGCTTACACAGCCCCGCTGCAGCTCGGGTGGGAACACTTTCAAATCACGAATGGGCTTGGCGAACTGTTTCGGCTCCCGAGTGGGTGATGCGTACTATAATGCAGGGATACAGACTGCAGTTTTCAATGAAACCCCCGCATTTCAACGGCGTTCTCTCTTCACACACAGAAGAGAACGCCTCACACATTCTGAAAGAGGAAATATCCTCCCTCCTAAACAAGGGAGCGATTCAGATGGTGCCCCCCACTCTGATGAATCAGGGATTTTATTCTCGTTATTTCCTGGTCCCAAAAAAGGACGGCGCTCTCCGCCCTATTCTGGACCTTCGTGTGTTAAACAAACATTTGAGGAAATACAATTTCAGAATGCTGACTCATGGCTCGCTCGCCCGTGCCATAAAACAGAACGACTGGTTCACATCGGTCGACCTGAAAGATGCTTTCTTCCATATAAGCATTTATCCGCCACACAGGAAGTTTCTTCGTTTCGCCTACCAAGGCACATGTTACGAATTCACAGTTCTGCCGTTTGGGCTCAGTCTAAGCCCCCGGTGTTTCTGTCTGTGTGCGGAGGCGGGTTTAGCACCCATGAGAATGTCAGGTCTGAGGATTCTGACATACATAGACGATTGGCTAATCATAGCCGAATCGAAAGAGAAAGTGTTGCAGGACACCTGCCGTGTGCTCACGCACATCACATCTCTCGGGTTCAGAGTGAATGTGGGCAAGAGCAATTTTACACCCAGTCAGAATGTCATTTTCCTGGGTTTGGAGTTGAACTCAGTCTCCATGCGAGTGCGTCTCTCTCAAGAGCGCGTTCTCTCTCTAATGAACTGTCTGTCGCAGTTCAGAGAGGGGGCGAAAGTACAATATCGCACATGCCTCAGGCTGCAGGGTCTTATGGCTTCATCAATCCAGGTTGTACCGCTGGGACTCCTGAGAATGAGAGCGTTCATGAAATGGGTTTTGTTACTACATTTCAGCCCGACGCGCGATCTTTGCCGCTCTGTAATAGTGACGCGCGCCTGCTCGGCAGCCTTGCGCCACTGGAAGAGCGCAGACTTTTACGCACATGGAACCCCTCTGGGGACAGTTATGATGCGGAAAGTTGTGACGACAGATGCGTCCTTAACAGGCTGGGGCGCCACCCAGGAGGGCAGAACGGTGAACGGTCTGTGGCCGAGCAGACTACGTTCAGCGCACATAAATTATTTAGAGCTTATGGCCATATGGAAAGCTCTGAATTATTTTCTGCCTCGCCTGCAGGGACATCATGTGCTCGTACGCTGCGACAATACCACGACAGTGGCTTATATCAACCGTCAGGGCGGCGTGCGCTCGTCGAAACTTCACGCTCTAGCTTACAAGCTTCTAGTGTGGAGCGCACAGGTTTTCCTGTCGTTACGCGCGACTCATGTTCCCGGCCTTCTAAACAGAGGCGCGGATCTTCTATCAAGGGGAAACCCAATCTACGGAGATTGGCGCCTTCACCCGCAGATAGTGGATATGTTATGGATGAGATTTGGACAGGCAACCGTAGATCTATTCGCCTCGCGCGAAAACTACCATTGTCCTATGTTCTTCTCGCTAAAGGACGTGGACGCACCCCTCGGGGTAGATGCACTGGCCCACCCGTGGCCCAGAGTGCTGCTGTATGCCTTTCCTCCCCTGTGCCTGATAATTCCTACACTGGCCCGGGTGAGAGAGCAGGGCCTGTCTCTCATTCTGATAGCACCCAGGTGGCCCAAAGCACCATGGCTGGCGGAGATAATAACTCTGTTATATGCCGAGCCGTGGCGCCTCCCCCCCCGCACAGATCTTTTGTCCCAAGCGAACGGGGAGATTTATCACCCACACCCGGACAGGGTGGCTCTTTGGGCGTGGCCCGTGAGAGGACGAACCTAAGCGCACTGGGGCTTTCACCGTGTGTGATTGCTACTATACAGAATGCCAGGGCCGTGTCTATGCGATTCTTGTATGGCAGTAAGTGGCAAGTGTTCGAAGGGTGGTTTGATGGGCGTGGTCTCACATCTTATCAGTGCTCAGTTCCTGATATTTTGTGTTTCCTCCAAGACCTCTTGGAAAAAGGCAGGTCTTTTTCCACAATTAAGGTCTACTTGGCTGCGATTTCGGCCTTTCATGTGGGCTTTGAGGGCTCAACAGTCGGGCAACATCATCTAATCCGCAGATTTATGAAGGGTGCCTGAGTGGGACTTCTCCATGGTGTTGGAGGCTCTGTCTCAGTATCCTTTTAAACCTCTTGGAAGTATTTCCCTTAAGCTGCTGTCCTTCAAGACAGCTTTGCTCTTGGCCTTGGCATCAGCCAAACGTGTCAGTGAGCTACATGCACTTTCGGTTCATCCCTTGTGCACTAAATTTTCTCTTAGTGGAGATATGGTTTCCCTTAAGCCTAATCCGGCCTTCATGCCGAAGTGCTTCCCTGCGTTCACTTCAGAGGTGTTGGAGCTGTCCGCTTTTGACCCTTCACCTTTTTCCTCCCCGGAGGATGAGAGGCTAAATGCTCTGTGTCCCGTCCGTGCTTAACGGACATATATGAACAGGACTAGTGCTTTCCGGAAGAGCGACCAGCTCTTTATTTCATGGGCATCCACTCATGGAGGGAATCCTATTTCTAAGCAACGCCTCTCACATTGGCTTGTGAATGCTATAACTTTGGCTTATGAATCAAAGGGAATGCAGCCACCAGGGAGCGTCACTAAAGGACATCTGCTCCGCTGCCATTTGGTCTTCTCCTTATACCTTTGTGCGTTATTACTGGCTGGTTGTCACCAGCATCTCGGTAGCACATTCGGTTTTAGGGGTGTGGTCCTCTTAGCCCTTCCCTGCAACCCCGCTGGAAGAGGTGAAGAAGGAGTGAATGGGCCGGCTGGCCATGCACATCCCTGTCACTAGCATGTTTTTACATTCCTTTTCTGGGTGTATTTATATGCACATTGGTTATCATGTGTGTGATGCTAACATTTTTTCATGTGCTGCATATGCACAGCAGTCACGACTGTGCATCAGTATTGCAGGTTCATGAGTATGGGACGTGTCAGGCACCGCCTCTCTGGGGCGACCGTCCTTCTCTGGCTTTCAGAACCTCACTGTGAGTGTATTGGGCAATCGGGGAGCTGTCCATGTCTCTCCCATAGGTGGATCTCGAACACGAGATGATGAAAGAGAACAATAGGTTACTGTCGTAACCCCGGTTCTCTGAAACATCGAGTGGAGAGATCCACCAGCGTTGCCCCGCTTGCCACACGAGAAGCGAATATACTTACTGGAGAATAGCAGCGCTGCAGCCATTATTATACCCCTAGGTAAGGGGGCGGGCCCTTACCTGGCATTGGCTGCGCGCTTCTGTCTGTCTAGCCAGACTTGGTGCAATTGGATGCTTCTGCAGAGGTCAGGTACGGATGCCCTTCCCATAGGTGGATCTCTCCACTCGATGTTTCAGAGAACCGGGGTTACGACAGTAACCTATTGTTTTCTTCCATTATATACACTCGCCTGTGAGGGGAAAAAAGGTGGTAAATTGTGTTAATATTTACAACATACACTATATATTTACGATGTATAATATGTTTAAGTAGACTGTGGGTTAAGAAAAATACTTTTACACTGTAAATATACATATATCGAGTAAATCTAATTCTAAGTTATATTGTCTTTATAAATATTAGTATTGATGTGTATGAAGTGTAGATAGAGTACACATGTGTCAACAAAAGGGTAAACAGAAGACAAGAAAAATTGTAATATGATTTTATTGTGATGACAGTGACATTAAAGTGCTGAAAAAGAAAGAAAGAGACACAACAGAATGTAAAGCAAAGCTTTAAAAGACAATTGTATGTATCTGAAATAGATTTTGCACTGAATAAAGATACCAACAGAGGAGCTGTGAAGGAGCAGACGTGACTCTCCCGGTCTGTTCATTTTATCCTGTTTTTACAGGTACAGTAATCTGTCTGACAGGCCTCCGAAGGCGGGGCCTGCAACACATGTGTATCATTATATTGGATCCGTGCATCCGCACTCTTAAAGTGACCTGCTGCTTTCTGTGTTTGGAATTGTCAATCAAACTATAAAGACAAAAAAAATCACTCACTGCTCTTCACTGAATAACGTTTTTGAGAACTACAGATTGACCTACCTGAAAACCCGTAAAAGCATTATTTAATTTGTATCATTGTTCTGTTGTATATATCTATTTGTGTTATTGCTTGTAGATTAATTATTTGTTCTTTTTTTAAAGGACAAGTTCAGTATTTTACACTTAAAGCCCTGTTTTCAGATTGTTTCTGATGAAATAGAACGGTTAAGATTGAAATTTGAACACATGCTGCTGGCCCGAGAACTTGACACTCACTGAGTCGTCAGGGGTGTTCACTGATATTATACAACAAAAACAACAAAAGACAAAGAGAATCAATCACTGCTCATGACCCGATAGTTTTAATATCCCCTTAAATCTCTACAAAGCTGAGTAGTAAGTGCTCTGGACAAGTGGACTTGTTGATTTGACTGGCACTCTTGGGATAATAGGTGGCAGTGGACTACTAAATCTCCATAAGTAGAAATACAAGTAATATTTAAAGAAAAAGCTCTGTTAAGAAATTAAATCAAGGTAAAAAGATAACTGTGAACTACACACCAATAGAAAAGCAAAAAATATAACCTTTTAAAGTGAAAGGTTGAGACCGATTGAGAAAGGTGAGAATGATAATTAGGTGAAAGGATCACAGTTCTGCTATTTTTAATATAGGAAAATGTAAAGCGATAGTTGCATAGTGTACAGTTACTTATTGTCTATTATGTGCATTTAAAAAACTCGACAATCTTTCCAAATTTGTACGATAATCGTGTAATTCCTTTGCCAAAAAGTAAAGAGAAAGCTTTAAAGAAATAAAACTTCTGTAATTTACTCACTCTTATGTTGTTCCAAACCTGAATGAATTTATTTATTCTGTTGAACATAAAAGATTATATTTTGAACAATTTTGGTAACCATATAGTCCTTTGAATTCTATGGTATGAAAAAAAAATTAAATACTATTGAAGTCAATGGGGACCTGTGCATTTCTTAGAGACAAAACATGTAAAATTAATATCACATGTGCTACCAAATCTGGTGCTGGTGCTACAATCTGTATGAGTGTGTTACTCCAAGGATGTAATTGTTTTCTTTTCTTTATTTATTTTCCCTTTCTCCCTGTTTCTCTCTCTACTTCCCATATGTAGAAAGGAATTGATGCCACCTGACACCAGTGATCTGCTGTGATTGGTGGAGTGGAAGTTTGGAACTGTCTTGAAGTGTTCTTTTTGTAACTTAGTTTTGTTTTAATTAGATGATTTGTTTACAATAAAATATTTTGTTTGACAAAAAAGCACAATAAACAACATGTTGATGTACATGGACTCAAGTCACTTTTTTGGAATTTGTTAAATTCAATAGCATTAATGTAAAATATAAATATTAAAATATTGTAAAATAAATTACAATAAAATGACTAATATACTGTAAAATGAAATTGCAGTAAGTGAATCACTGTAAAATTTAATCACGGCAAGGGCATCTTACTGTAAAATTACATTGCAGTAAGGGCATCTTACTGTAAAATGAAATCGCGGTAAGAGCATCTTACTGTAAAATTTAATTGTGGTAAGGGCATCTTAACGTAAAACACAATTACAAGGTAAGCTACTGTAAAGGGGAACTTACAGTAAATTACTGGCAATAGTGCTTCCAGTAAGTTACCACAAAAATATGATAAAAAGTCGAACAGTGTAGTCTATAAAAGGGGTGGCCAACTTCGGTCTTAGAGAACCACATTCTGGCAAAGTTTTTCTCCTAATCAAACACACCTGAACAAGCAAATCAAGGTCAAAGTGTTAGACCGTGTCTATACCAGATGCGACAGTTGTCATGCCATAACAGCTAAAGTCTGTCTACACTGGATGGACAAAGTGACTGTTGCAGATCATTAGAATTTTGTGTCATTACATCATAAATAGAACGAGGTAGCAGTTTGCTGTCAGGGATGTGTTGTCTCATGCAGCAATGCATCTGGTGTAGACAGCATCACTGAATATAAAGTGTTTTATAGTATGTTGTCTAACTGTTCACATTTTAACAGGACTTTTCTAAAAAAAAAAAAAACCTAAGCTGCAGTTCAGTCAATGTTAAGATATATAAATGTAAAAACTTTAAAGCAAAAAAGAAAAGTTTGCCATAACCTGAAGGGGGACATTTTTGTATTATACTAAAAGAGCCTTTAATTGTCAGAAATGTAAAACTGATCAAAACAGATGATATAAAGTATGTATACATGCATATGTATACAACAGGCTTATAACTATGATAGCTATGCAGGCTACAGCCTGAGTATGAATATTTTTTCTTCCAGTCAGAAGATCACAAAGATGTTGGACACTGTGGTGCTAAAGGATTAATAAACCTGGGGTGAGCTTGTGGAAGTCTTTAGACTCCTCCAAGAACTTTAGGCTGGGAACCATGTTCAAGTGAAAATGTAAATGACATCATTGCTCACTGGGTTAACCTACTGTATCTGCACCTGAACATCAGCAAGAGAAAGATAAAATGCTGAATTTGTAATCTAAGAAATGTTAAAAATGACAACAATTCTAATCAGTATTAAAATAATGTGACATATTGGCAGGAACATAGATTTTTGAAGAAGGTGAATACAAACTTGTTCCCCACCTTAAAGTATTGTTTCAACTAAAGAAGAAATGATTTTTAATCTGCCACCATTTGTCTGAAAAAGACTTCCATAAGCTGTCATAATTGAGGTGCCAGATGCATTTAGGTTTTCCCACCCAAAAAAGACAGCAGTAGTTCCAGTACCTTACTTCAGACATCTCATGTATTTGCCAATCCATCAGCATGCAGGTTACAATGTGGCAATGGACCGTTGGTTTGGAGGCCTCTGCCAGTAGGCCTCTAAGCAGATTTGAGGGTGTGGGTCCTTGGACGAGAAAATCCTTCCCAACCAAAAAGTCGATTAAAGCCGACATCTGTGTTTCAGGCTGTGCCAGGCTTCTGTCTCAGTGCCCCCCCCCCCACCACTCTATCCTCCATCTTCCATCCTTCTCTCTTCTTTTTGACTTCAAGAAGCTGGGGCAATTGTCCAGAGAGTCAAAGAGAGCCAAAACGAGCTGTGCCTTCACACTGAGGCAACTTCCCTTAATCACCTTTCAGAAATGAGCCTTGCTATGCCCCCATGGCCTGTCCCATCAATTATAGCCAACTTCTCAGAGGTTTCCTGGCATTGACTGCATTTGTGAACTTAATGGCTCATTAAAGAGCACACCTGGCTTGCCTGAGAAAATTACCGTCAAGGAGATCAAAGGGAATTGTAGACAAAGACGAGGCATGTCTGAGCATGCAAGAATTGGAATTAATGCGCGCTTAATTGGATGTGGATTGTAGTTTCAGGAGTTCTTTCTATATGGCGGTTCTCTTTGGATCATTATTGTTGAACATGAAACAAAATATTATCTGTTAGCTCTTTTTATCTTTTTGCACGTGATTGCTTTTTTTATTTTTTTTTACAGTCCATATTATTATTATTATTATTTTACACACACACACACACACACAGACACATACACACACACACACACACACACACACTCTCACACACACGCATATATATATAATTTTAATAGTATATTCAAAGCTGGTTTCTGTCTTTCGGCTCTGAGAGGATCTGACTGTGTTTGTGTGAAACGGCTCTCATTCCTCTGTAGTCACCAAATAAATTTCCATTAGGAATGTGAAATCAATACTTGCATCTGTCTTTAGCCTCTTTTGGCCTCCTAGTGGGATCTCCTATCTAACTTTTAAAGTATGTTAATGCAATTTATCGAACCTCTTTCCTTAATCACACACATTGCCTGTAATTACATACCTTGTCGGCCTCTAGAGTTCTAATTGCTAATGCCTTTCCTGGAATTTGTCCTCTAATTCTCATGTGTAATTACACCAGAAAAGAAAGAAAAATGCTTTGTGGTTTCCTTTTAGATTGAGCTGAGGAAGTTCAACTTTAACAACTCTCCTTCTTCATGTTTTGGTAATATTTATTTGCCTGCTTGCAGACAGACATATGTTTATTCGCAGTACTAACATATTAACAGTTAATATTGTGCTAGGTTAAATCTAGTAGCTTAGTAATTTTCTTAAGTTTGCTTATTTTCATTTAATTGAAATCAGACCCTTACAATAATCAGCCAGCATTAAAATGAGGTCACAGTGAAGGCCTTTTAAACACATGTACATGCAAACATCTATTTTATTTATTTATTTTGCTATCTGTTACTTATTGAACATGCTACTAATGTATTATGATGTATTTTATTAAATATATGATATGCTTTGGTAATATTGCATAAGGTGTTACATTGGATCAATTGTAATTCTAAGAATTTCATCAGTCACAAAACATGGCGTATATATTGTATTTGTCCAAAAAAAAAAAAATTAATTAAGTAATCTTAATATCGCCATAAAGCATTTGTAAATATTTACTAACTTTTTTTCAACTCCCTAAAACATGAAATTGGATTACTTTTCTAGTTTGCTACTTTATTTCAAGTGTCAATTCAAAGTGTCAATTCAGAGCATATGTGTGTGTGTGTACAGTATAAGCCCAGGTTTTTCCTAATCATTCTGCAGGCAAAAGAATATGCCAGCCTAGCAACAGCTGTTGAGATGAGCAGCAGTGTAATGGAGATTCTCTCCAGGCATTATAAATGTTTTTATAGGCTTTTTTTTATCTGCTATTTTTGCCAGTCATATTTATTTAACATCATCTTTCACCATTTAGCAACACTCTCTCAAATGCAATTCACGAGCCCACACTGAATGGAAAGTCTGAAAAGGCCAAACTCAAGTTCGAATGCAAGAGTTTCCATTTTTAACTGCTGCTTTAATCTGGGCATTGAAATACTTTGTTTCCTAATGTCATAGTTGCTTAGATAAATAGTCAGGAAGATAAACAGAATAATGATGGTGATAACAATAAAAGTGAAACATCTGCACCATTTGCCAAATTGGCACTTTATAAAAGCGGTGGGAAGCAGCAACTTTATGAGGGCTTTGCTGCAGCCTACTGCGAGGGTAACTGTCTGTTTCTGATGCCAAATGAAGCTCCCCAGAATGTTGTGAGCACTCTGTGTGATTCTCATAGGAAATAATCTTGCGTGTTATTTATTATAATGCTGCCTATGTCATTTATCCACAATATTAATTTGAGAAACCACATCAATACAGGGTTTCACTCTGAACCCTCATTAACAGTGTTATAGAATGTTTGCATTCAGAGAGCATAAATACCATGTTTAAAATGCATTACTTTTGTACAGTTTGTGTAGTATCTATAATGAGAAGCATATTTAAAAGATTACATCTGGGCTAGCTGTCATATGGTGAGATGTCACAAGGGCTGTATCTCATGTAGCTAAAGAGTCAAAAGTCCAATTGCACAGCATGGGCTGGTTTACCAGTTGTAAGTTTCAGCTTTGCCTACTTGTAGTTATACCGTAAAAAATACAAATCTGAACATTACACTGTCAAACATAGTTGGATCGTAATTTTGAATAAATATTTAAGGAAAATTTAATGACAGCTAGAATAAGCTCAATCGGCCTGTGTTTTACCTGATAGATGGGAATGGAAAATTGGAAAATTAAAAAAAAAAAAAAAAAAAAAAAAAAAAAAAAAAAAATATATATATATATATATATATATATATATATATATATATATATATATATATATATATATATATATATATATATATATATATTAGGGGTGTCACGAAATCGATCGAAATTAAGTCACAGTCTCAAACTTCGAATAAAAAAATGGAATCGTCGATGCTGCCACGCCCCCATGTTGTATGACGGCAAATCAATGACAAAAATAACCGAGCATTCAACTGATGCTGGCGCGCGCGCTATATGGCTTCCGCGAGAGGAAAACTGAATCAGATGCGAAGAAACGGGAGCCCGCGAGCTCATTTCAAACTCTCGCGCGTGCGACATGTACTCTGCGCGCAATAAAAGCCCTCGCGCGCGCATGCTCATTCCCCACATCCTCGCGCTCGATCATCTCACCTCCGCTCGCGCGAACAATTTTATTTTTGTCAGTCGTGGGGCGGGGCTTGCTGTTTTAGTTGTTATCTCAAATGTCATTGGTTATTCCCCTTTTCCTAAAGTCAGTATTCGACGCCTGTTAGAAAATGATTAATAATTCACTTGACTTGACCCATGACTTCATCAGTGAACCATATACATGTGAGTTATCATTTCTTTTGTTTGTTTAATTTATTTTTGTCTTTAATGTAATTTAATGCATTGTTTATAGAGTAGATATTTTGTAGATACTTGATTAACTGAAATTCTTCTGATTGCTAGTGATTGCAGTCTTGTAATAAGAGATACACATATTTTACAGACTGTAGTGATGCACACACACACACACATACTGTACATACATACATACATATATACATATATATATATATATATATATATATATATATATATAAATGAATGACAGTGAAGTGTTTAACAAGTGTTTTATCTTTAATCTTTTAAATAGATACATCGTAATATTTGAAGGTTAGTTTAGTCATTTTTTATTGTTTTTGTTTGTTTTGTTATGAACTTGAATGTCATCTTTTGTGAAGAAGACTGCACTTACAAAAGAGAAACTGGATGGCAGTTTATTTTAAGTTTTCAATTGACTAAAGATAAGTTATTGTTACATTATGTTGTTAATAAAAGTTTTAAATTTGACAGTGTAATGTGGTACATTGCAAACAAAGGTCAGATATTATATTACATAAAAGTCTAGTTTGAAAAATGACAATCTGTGCTTTAAAAAGAATAAATCTAAAAATCGAGAATCGAATCGAACCGTGACCTTAGAATCGAAAATGCAATCGAATCGAGGATTTGGAGAATCGTGACACCCCTAATATATATATATATATATATATATATATATATATATATATATATATATATATATATATATATATATATTTTTTTTTTTTTTTTTTTTTACAGAAATGAAGCACGAAGCTTTGTTGCGCAAACCTTATTGATATATCTGGTTGTACCAGAAAATGGAGAGCAGGCACAATGTTTTTATTTGCACGAGTAATGTGAAACACATCCCATGATCAATCTAGATCAAGTAGCAGGATGTGAATATTGGCTTTACTTTTGGTGTGCACACAATTAGGTCTGGCAGGTCATGTCAGTCAAGCTTGCACCAGCTGACTCTGATCCATGTCTACCTATAGAAATATGACGCTGATCACTACTTCCTTCAAGAGGACTTGCACTTGCACTCTCAGACATGCATTCTCAGACTTGCACTCTCAGACACTTGCACATCCGCTAGTGACATCACCTGTCTTTATTTTTTAATTTGTTGAATTTTTTGATTACTTTTTGTTTGTATTTCTCAACATTTTATAACAGTAGCCAGGTGGCGAAGACAAGAAAAAAGAAACTAAATACAATGTCACTTGAAATCGTTACTTGCACTCTATGCTACCTTTGGCGCCACTTGCAATCAACACAAATTGTGCGTGTTGCCAATGGAGACAAGACGCTGTGGTGGTGATTGAAAAAAAAAATAAAGACTGAAAGTGATGTCACTAGCGGAAGTGCAAGTGTCTGAGAGTGTAAGTCTGAGAATGCAAGTCTGAGAGTGCAAGTGCAAGTCTGCAGCCAGACCCTTCTCACTTCCTTATATTATGTCCATTCAGTATTATCCAGCTCATTATCACTTTGCTCTGGAGCTAATTACCATACCCAGCTCTTCCTGGAAGTGCCAACACAGTCTGGATTTGGCACTTCCTTGTTGAGTCAGACTAATTTATCATGAATTATGTTGTTACATTAAACTGTCAGTAAAAACATTAATGACATTTAAAAATTGTCATTAAAAACATTAATGACATCTGGTACATTTATGTAGGTTATGTTCTTTTTACTCGAGGGTTATTGCTGCTCTCCCTGCTCTTATCCATGTTAGGCTGCAGTGCTGGGCAGAGAGTTTTTGCCCATATACCGCTAATCCAAACTTGTATGATAATTTTCAATCATATTTGATGATACTGGTCCTGACAGCAGTAGATTATAAATCATACAGATTGATATTTAAATAATAATAATAAATTAGTGTAAGGGGATAGAAGATACAAATAAGTTGTACGTATGACATTATTTTCAGAAACCATATTAAAACACCAGTGCTTGTTTGTATTTAATCTTCTATTGCAATCATACATTTCTGTCTTTTCTCTATGTGTCCATATGCTTACCCTGAACTATGGACTGAAATAGCCACATGAAACTGCAGTGGATGGATGGCTTGTCCTTTTGTCAAAGACAGTGACATACCTAGTATGATTTGAGGGGGGAAATTCTCTTAAGGCAAAAAATATCAGGGCTCAAAATTAACATACAATTGTTTTCAAGTCTCATCTGAATAATTACTGAATATGAAACATTAATACTAAGTTGATGAGTTTGAATGTGAGACAGGCTTATTTAAAATGAGCTGCACAGTTGTTGTTATTATTTATTTTTGTATACCCTATTTAAGTCCGATGACTAAATAAAGCTACTAAATTTATCCAGCGAATAGCTTATTTAACTTAATATTATTATTGTACTGCTTTATGGAAAAATGAATTTTTTATTTATTTTTGAATGAAATTCAGAAGTTAAATCAGAATTTAAAAGGAACTGTCTTCCATTTTTCCTTACTGCAATGTTCAAATGTAGATTTTTAAACGTTACTCGTTGTCCAAATTATGCTTGATTACAGCCAGCATTTTGAGTTCACAAAAAAACACTAGCACCACTACAGACCGTCGACAAGCAGACCACCTCCCAGCTCTAAAGGTCCCTGTCCACAGACATGACATAGATCAATAGAGGGTCCCTGTCAGTATCTCCAACAGCCAGATGGTCAGTGGACATCTATCAGTGTCTCTTGATTAACTTCAGATACTTTGGTGGTCTGAGCCTTGCTCTGAAATCTGGACTCTCTCCATCCTTATAATGATCACAGGGTGGAGAAATACATGCAGTATGGCGGTCATTTGCTAAACAGCTCTAATTCCAAAGTTAGATGTAAGTCCCCATAATTTTTATATTTATTAAAAATGAATTATATAAATTATATTAATTGATTAAATAAATTCAGTTGACTAATTATTATTATTATTTCTGTGTTCCCACATAAAATCCACTATGATGAAATGATAACAGATAATAGTTTTGATATACTCAGATATACTTTGATATATTGCCTTACTGGCTCAAACCAAGTGATTAGTTTGGTCTAAATTAGTCTACTCCACCAGGCTACTGTTATAAGCATGAGTCCTGGCTGATTGGTCGTGGCAGTGGTGCTGCAAACTATATATAGAAAATTGTCTTAATATTACTCACAAAACAGGACATGTGCAGTGGACAAGATGCATGCCTTTGGTGTGAGAGACCCGGGTTCAAATCCACTGTGAGACACCAATGTGTCCATGAGCAAGACACTCCAGAGGCGTGCGACCTCTGACATTAATAGCAATTGTAAGTCGCTTTGGATAAAAGCGTTAGCTAAATGAAATGGGTCTGACATGAATTACCCAGTTGAGACCCATGCAGTACCCTTACAGGTCACACCATGCAATCAAAGAACGCTGAAGTGAAAAGAAATTAGATATACAGCATTTGCATGCAGCTTGTCAGTCACGCTCATCAGGAAGGTGAGTGAAAAACAAATTTTTAACAAATAATACGTTATTAATAGCAGTTCACTTCTGAGATTTGGTTAAATTGTATTCATATCAGCAGCGAACCGAAGTTCACTTGAACTGTACCCCAGACCACCCCTTTTAAGATGACTTGTGTACAGTTTGCAGGTGCACATTTTTTTTTCAATAAACACATATAAGTGATGATAGTGTTGCTGATTTACCTTGGATTCGAGCAAGAGTGAGCCTGCAGTGTATTTTGCATATAGCAACTGCAAACAGAGCAGCAAATTAATGGAAATCCACTGTCTCCTCAAAATAGCCATCTATATGTGACACACATGCAGTAAACCCATGTTTTTTTTTTTTATTCTGCTGCGCATAATAGCACCAAACTAATAAAAAAATAAAACACAATATATTGACAAACATTCTGTATTCCGTCATACAATGTGAACGTTCGTGATGATGTAAGATGACCAAAATTGCACTGGGGTTTGAAATAATCTAGAGATTATAAAAACAGACTAAATCTGTGGGGGGTGCCCAGGAACAATCACACTCAGGTTTGAACTACAGCAAACAAGCCCAGTGTGAAAGCCACCTTAAACTGTCAGTTATTAAGCGTCTCAATAAGAAAACGCAACTACCTGTAGATCCAAACTAATTGGAAAATTACAGACCCATTTAAAATCTCCCATTTATGTCTAAAATATTGCAAACAATTATGTATCATTCTCACCCCCCACACAAAATCATTAGTCTATTTCAGATAAAATATGAAAATATCCATTGCTTTTAATTACTCAATTAAATGTATTAAATAATAATGAGGAAATGAGAGAAATCAGAAGAAGCTAAACCAATGGAATGAGACTAGAATGAAGGGAGCTTTGCTGAGTACAAGGAGCTGGTGGAGGCAGGTAGCATCCCTCAGCATTTTTTTTTCTTTGGCCAGAGCCTGGAATGTGAGAAGGGAGAGACTACCATCCGTCTTGCCAGTTTTAATGCTGTCATTGAGTATGGCAGAACAATAATTATATTTAGAGGCAAAGGTGTCTGACAATGGGTGGATAAACAGTCAATTGTTTTTTTGAGTGGGGGAGGCAATTTGTGTTACAAAACTGCATTTTTCCATCTCAAAATATATCAAAATTACGACCTATGCTCTCAATGTCAAATGCAGAAATTTTAATCCATGCATTTATGACCTCAAGGTTAGATTATTGTAGGTTAGATTATTGTAGTTTAGTTGGGGTCACTACATCTATAGCGATATTGTTGACTTGATTGCAAATAAATGCACAGACACTATTTAAACTGAACAGAGATGACATCAGTGAATTCAATGACAAACTGCCTTTAACTGTCATTTTGAATTATTGACACACTGTTTTCCTAATGAATGTTGCTCAGTTGCTTTGACACAATGTATTTTGTTTAAATCGCTACATAAATAAAGGTGACTTGACTTGACAAAGCCTGCCAAGAGATGACCCACATCCACATGTTCTTCTGCTTGATAGACACAGCTCCCACATGGAGTTTTTAAACCCAATAAAGGACAACAAAGTCTACATCCTTGGCCTACCATCTCACACAACACTCTACCCGCAGTCACCAGACAGGGCCCTCTTCAAGAGCCTCAAGAACACCCCCCAAATATAAGCACTGAGTGCCGGCAGAGGCTAATTTTTGTAAGCCTCACTGGCCGAAGAATGGAAAAGGTAAGGTTGTCTAGCCGGGAGGTTCTTGCAGACATCTGATGGGAGCTCCCTACTCATGGCATCGAATGGGTAAACCTCTCCAGCATAAGACGAAAAGGTAAAGTTGTGTGGCTGGGAAGATCACGCCGGTATCCGATAGAAGCTCGAATTCCTCGGATCGAATGGGTATGTCTCGCCAACTGTAGAAAGGAAAAGTTAAGGTTATCTAGCCTGGAGGCTCTCGCCAACGTCCGATGCGAGCACACTGCATCGATCGGGTAAGCTTCGCTGGCTTTAGAATAGAAAGTTAAGTTTATCTAGCCGGGAAACTCTCGCCAACATCAGACGGGAGCTTGTACTCATAGCATTGAATGGGTAAGCCTCTCTGGATGTTAGACAGAAAGGTAAAGTTGTGTGGCCAGGAGGCTCTCACCAGCATCCAACAGGAACGTCATGCTGTATCGGCTGGGTAAGCTTCGCACGCTGTAGGATGGAAGAGGTAAGTTTGTGTGGCCGTGAGGCTCACCCAGATGTCCTATGGGGGCTCGATACTCGCGGCATCGGATGGGTAAGCCTTGACGACCGTAGAATGGAAGAGCAAGCTCTCGCAACCCTCCCACGGGAACTGGATACTCGCATATTGGATAAATCAGCTTGGCAACCATAAAAAGGAAAGGTTAAGGTTGTCTGGCCAGGAGGCTCTCGCCAACAACCGATGGGAGCGCCTTACTCATGCCATCAAATTGGTAAACCTTGTAAGACGGAAAGTTAAAGTTGTGTGGCCGGGAGGCTCTTGCCAGTATCTGATGGGAGCTCGGACTCCTGACATCGAATGGGTAAGTTTCGGCAACCGTAGAAAGGAAGAGGTAAGGTTATCTAGCCTGGAGGCACTTGCCGACGTCCGATGGGAGCACACAACGGGTAAGCCTCGCTGACTGTAAAATAGAAAGGTAAGTTGCGTAGATGGGAGGCTCTCGCTGGCAACTGGTGGGAGTTCAAAACTTGCGGCACCAGATGGGTAAGTCTCGCCGATCATAAGGGGAAGGAAAAGTTGAGGTTGATTAGCTGGATGACTCTTGCTGGCATTTCGATGGGAGCACACAGCATTTACCAGGTAAGCCTTGCTGGCTGTAAAATAGGAAAGGTAATATTGTATATCCGGGAGGCTCTCGCTGGCATTTGGTGGGAGCTCAATGCTTGTGGCACCAGATGGGTAAGTCTTGCCGACTGAAATTTATTTATTTATTTTGGTTTGGTTTGATGGCCAATGAGGGTTTGGTGGACTTTCTTTATGTGGAACTGGTTAGTTCTGATATGGCTTTGGGCTGCTGAAGTTGCTGCGGCGATGCAAAAAGAATGGGAGGAGAAATTCTTTGCCGAAATGCCCAACAATAGTTGAAATTCTTTGCTGAAATGCCCGACAATTGCAGGACGCATCTGAGGTGTTTTTGGAACCAGAATCAAGTGAATGTTTTTTTGGAGTCGTCTACAAATAGTGGTTCATGTTGGAATTTTACCTGAGAATTCGTAAGGTAGAGGTATTCTAAGATGGATTGGTAAGATTGGATTGGAGAAGGGAGATCGGAAATGTAGATAAAATGACCTTTATTGGCTTGGTCTGTCTTGCTTTGTTTAATTAGTAAAGAAATTGTTTCGTTGTCGAGTATGTTTAGGTCTGATCTGTTCGGGTTGATTTTTGGATTGAATTTAGAAGAAATCGTGAGATTCGAGCATCTAAGAAAACCGAGATGGAGCTAGGATGAACACGGAATCAAGTGTGTGGGCTATACTGAGGAGCTGGAAATTCTGCGGAGGGTCTGGGTACATTTTGTGAGGATATCTAGCGTTATGGGTTGTCTAATGTCAGGATGGGTGGGCTGAGATCGCTGGATCCCTCTGATCAGGAGGCAGGTTTGTGAATTGCTTATTTCAGTGAGGGAGTGCCAAACATCAGTTTGTGGAAAAACTGAACTCCACTCAGCCTTTGATGGACCTGACTTGGAGACCATTGACACCAAAGTAGGGAAAAACCCGGGAATGGAATATTGTATGTGAGGTGGAATGCCTTGAAGCATCTCCACGCAGTTATGAATGACTGGAGGGTTCTGGGAGAAACTGCCTGGAGAATGGTGTCAAGCGATGCAGCGAGAAGTGGTTTTAGAGGGTGGTTTAGGGGAATGTAGATGCAAACCAGCATCCTTGGTAAAAAACCTCCAAAACCGATTGAGGGAGCTGCATCTGTAAATAGTTGCATGTCGATGGGAGATGAAACGAGATTGTTGTAGAAAAGGGAAAGGCCATTCCATTATTTAAGGAACATTATCCATAATTTAAGTTTGTCGCGGCATGCGAAGGATAAGGTAATTGAGGTCCTCGATAGCGTGGACCGAGGATGCAAGTGCTAGGAGATGCAAGATGAAGGGGCATCCTTGGGGAATGATGCACATTGCAAAAATTAATTGTTCTCATTTAGAATGCCCATGGTTTTTCCTAAGCGATGGGGATCCCAAGCTCGGTGTAGAGATGGGTGGCTGGGATTGCATTGGGAGGTGAAATGACCAGAAAGTCAACTAGGAGGTGGATAATGTGGGGAATTGTGTAATTATTGGACAAGATCCAACAAACAGCTTTTGATAGTGTGTTGAAAATGTTGGGCCTATTTTTGCATCCAAAGGTTAAACGGGCGGCGAAATTGTATTTCCTAAGCCATCGAATCCCAAACAGATGTCAAGAGTCCGGGTGAATCTGTCCGGCATCACTTTGAAGGCAGAAGTGATGTCTATTTTTTTAAGCCAGGCTCCTCGACCTGCAATTTTAATCAGTTCGACTGCCTGATCTATGTCTTGGTGCTTAAGAGAAAATTCATCAAGAGATTTAAGCTATCAATACTTGGGACTGAGAAATTATGTGGTGATAACAGATCGACTATTAAGCGTTTCTTACCTGAAAATTTTCTAGTAGTCACTCTGATTGGGCTGAATCAAACCGTTTCGAAGGGGGGTTTATCGAAAGGCCTGATCATAAAGTCTGACTTGACTTCTTTTTTGAAAAGGTTATCTACTACGTTGGGCTCTGCGTGGGCGGATTGGAGATTATGGCAGACCATGTTTTGAGAAAGCGCACATTAGATGCCAGGGATAAAACAGTGTCTGAGGCCAGACAGGAGATAATTAGTAAATTCTTTGTCTGGATGGTGAGCGAGTTCGATGGTCATGCGATAAATATTCACTGGAATCGATAGATAATTTTTTAATTTTTCACGGCTTTATACACTGGGCAAACAATGCGGGCATGAGCTCTGCCACAGAATTTGCAGATGTGCAGTTAGAGGCAGTGCTGTCTGGGGCATCTCCCGTTGTTGAAGGAGATGCACAGCTGCCTGTTATTTGCTTCTGGTGGGGCTGGATACGAATTCGCAGTAGTCTCGGATCTTGGGACGTAACTGGTGGATTTCACAGAGGAAGTATTGAGGAATTGGGGTATATTAGGATTAATTTGTGGGCAGGTAGTGGCGGAGTGGGTGACTGACTTGCAAACTGCACAGGAAATGTTCCTGCATCCTAAAAATACCCGGCTGTGGAGATCTGGGTCAAGTGCACCTCAGTAAGGGCACTGATTCCACTGGGTGACTTGAACTGCAATTTGGCGGAAAAAAGCTTGTGGTAAGTGTAAAAATGACCCCCTTCATAAGCCAATGCAAGCTTGGCTATAACTGACAAATAGTCATTGAGTTTGCGTCACCTGTGGGGGAAGGCTAAACATTATCTTGGTATAGAGGGGAATACAACACAGGTTTACCTCTTGAGAAATATAAAATGGTGCACCCGACCAAACGTGGTAGGAAGCTTGAGCTGCACTTCTGCCAGACTCAGGAACTTGGTGATCCGGTATGGGCCAATTAACCTGGGTGCTTGTGATGATGATTAGCCGAGATTAGCCGAGGCCAAGGCCCCTTAGCCCTCTTCCAGGTGCATTGACCAGTCCCTCCAGAAAAACATGGATTTTTTTTGTGATTGTTGCGGGCAAAAATCCTTGATTATGCGGCAGGTTTTCTTAAAAAAATGGCTAAACAGATTATCTTGGTTAAATGATTTAAATGCACATTTGGTGGAAAAAAAGCTTGTGGTATGTGTAAAAATTAGTAAAACGTGTAAAAAGGTGGCAGGGCCATGTTCAGAAGCCCTAGTGGCCAGGCACTTGCTTGGGCTGCAGCCTCAGAGCTGGAAGAAGCTGCTGGCGGGGCTTGCTTGTGCTGCAAGGTCTGAGCTGACAGTAGCGTTCGCAGAGCTGTGATTGGCGGCGGAGGACGTGGCTGATACAGCAGCAGGATCCAGGGCGTGGCGCAGGCTTGAAGGTGATCTGACTCCATGGCTTGATGAATGCGCAGAGCTGGGCCTTGCTCGGGAGGAAGATGGTGGAGTCCAGTGAGGCGAATCTGGAGGTTTGTTATGCTTTTGGTTCTTTTTTGGAAATGGGGTAGACTAAAGGTTAGATTTATGTATATTAGTGAATATAAATTTGTTTTGTTTAACTTGCTTGAAGGCTGGACCTCAGATTTGATCAGGGCTTGCCTTAGACTCAACACGGTCCACTTCCCTATGAGGGAGATTTTATGCCTGGCCGAGCAATATGAGAAAGCGGGGGAAATGGCTGGTGTTCTCACCGGAGAAGGCGAGGGTAGATCTAAGTGCCTTGGGAGGTGGGTGGCCACTCGAGTCAAGGCTCATCCGTGAGATGCGGCCTGGGGCTCAATAGCAGTGTTGTGTCACTGTGGAGTAGCCTTAGGGTTGGCTGGTTGCAGCGAAGAGGCCGGGGAGGAGGAGTTATCTTCGGATGATGAAGTATGCCTGTTCGACATGATTGGAACGATCAAACATGGATGCTGGTAAACCGTCAATGGATAGAGGTAAGTCAGCTGTATTTATACTGTGGTGTTGATTTCTTGATTGTGCTCCACTGTTGTTGATTAGGCGAATTATCTGACGTGCTCCTCCTGAACCTTGTTAATAAAACCTAATTTTTTGGTTGGAAGATAAACACTAATAGGTGTAGCATGTATCCTCTGGGTATAATATCTACATTCTTTCTTATGGTGTGGTTAGAAAACATGTTAGGCCTTTCAGAAAAGAAATGTGTTGATCTAATGTGCTAGATAATAAATTGCTGAAGTCAAAAATGCAAAAAGAGATCCCAGATTACCCAAATTCATCCAATAATTGAAAACATGGAATTCGTTTCTGATGCTATGCCGATGATACTCAGTGACTACGTTTACATGCAGCCAATAACCCGTTCAAAACCAGGATATTAGCAATAACCCGGTCGCGCACGGCCATGTAAACACAGGCAAAAAAACGGGATATTATACCTGGGGTACCCCTTTTCTAACCTGAATATTTGGTCTTGTAAATGCGTTTCGGCATATCCCCATCAAAATGTGTGTTCTGCGCATGTTCTATTCGCAAGGAATCTTGGTCTTTTGAGTCTTTGGATACAGGAAGAAGAATCGGAAATGACGCATATTGCGTATTACGTCCAGACACTAACCGTGTGTCGCTGTTTACATCGGGATATTGGCGACTGATTACACATTCCATGTATACAGGAGTAACTCTCTCTGCTCACGCATGTAAA
The DNA here is from genome assembly GCF_023724105.1 of Carassius gibelio. NCBI lineage: Eukaryota > Metazoa > Chordata > Actinopteri > Cypriniformes > Cyprinidae > Carassius > Carassius gibelio. The sequence goes on along the minus strand of NC_068386.1, from coordinate 23,405,543 downwards.
CGGGTTATCCCGAATGTTTCAGAAACCCAAATAGTGACCTTAACCCGACCATAACCCGAATTTTAACAGCATGTAAACATAGTCAGTTATATATTTCATCAAGACCAGATGAAATCTCAAAATTATACAGGTTGACAGAATGTGTTAAAGATATTAAATATTGGATGACCAGTAATTTTCTTTTATTAAATTTGGACAAGACTGAGGTATTACTTATTGGACCAAAAACTCGGTCAGCTTCAAATAAACTTTGGTGCAGTTCCAATGAAATATGAATGTAACATAGATGAAACACTTCTAAACGAACCAAAAACAGAATGTAATGACAAGATGCAATGCTATGCAATATGATTTGATGACCCGGGACGAGTGGTGTATCCAAAACAAATTAAGCAGATGGCAATCGAGGAGCAATGAGGAGGCAAAGTGCCTTTTATGAACTATTCTCAATTTTGCAGGTGATTAAAATAAGATCATATGTACACACAACAATGAGCATGCTTAGTCCAGCAGATTGCATTAGTATTAAAGTGATGCTGATCAGATGAATCAGTGAAATGGCTTTAGGTATGGTAGTTTATCTTTAAATTCACTGTCAAAAAATTCCAGTGTAAATGCCAAGCAGACCAGGACCAAATGTATTATTTTCTTTTTTTGACCAGAACAAACAAAGAGAACCGGACTACAAGTGTATACACAACCTTAGAATACAAATTGCAACTAGAAGGATGTACTGTTAAATCATTCTCTGCCGTTAAAGACCTCTGCGTTATATAAGACAGCAAAATTTATTTAAAAAAATGGACTATGGAGTTTGTTATTTGTTTCAGACACAGAAAAGCTAGTTTAGTCATTCATTGGCTCTTGAATGGATTACTGTAAGGTATTATTAGCTGGTTGTTCTGCATCCTCAATAACCAAGCTCAGTTAATCCAAATCAAAGCTGCTAGTGTTTCAATAAAAAGAATATCTTATTTGTCAGGCACACAACACAGACACAGATGCAGGCTTCAGCATGAGACCCGTTTACTTTTTAATAGAGGGGAATACAACACAGGTTTACCTCTTGAGAAATGTAAAATGGTGCACCCAACCAAACGTGGTAGGAAGCTTGAGCCGCACTTCTGCCAGACTCAGGAACTTGGTGATCCGGTATGGGCCAATTAACCTGGGTGCCTGTGATGATGATTAGCCGAGATTAGCCGAGGCCAAGGCCACCTTAGCCCTCTTCCAGGTGCATTGACCAGTCCCTCCAGAAAAACACAGATTTTTTTTGTGATTGTTGCGGGCAAAAATCCTTGATTATGCGGCAGGTTTTCTTAAAAAATGCGATGGAATATGCGGGAACTTGCAAAAACTGCGGTTTGATGAAAAAGAGAAAAAAAGGTGACCCCCCCCCCCCCGACACCCTGTTCTCACTAGGCTACTACCTTACTGTAATGAGTCATTTCTTATGAATTCCTATGATAAGCAAGCATACTAAATCACAGAATATTTAAGTTCTCATTATGTTTTATTTCAGACCTTAATTAACACATGGCTCAAACTTACAAAACATTGAGTCAAACAAGTTCTCTAGCTTTACAAAAGGAATATTCAACTACTTCTGTAAAAATGAATACAAATAAAATAAACACACAAATATACAAATGCTGTTTTACAGGAATTGCAAAGTGCGATCTCTTATTGCAACGTAAATTATTTCACATACTACTAATATACTTACAACTGTAAGGTTTTGGTACTATTCTGTAACAAAAAAGTACAATCTTACAACTGTAGAGTTGCATCAACTTCTGAATGAAACTACAACAGTCCATTGTGAAAATGAAAACTAACTGCGTAGCCTTTAACACTGGCCTATCATTCGCCAATCCTTATCCTCATCCCTCTCTCAAAATAATTTGCCCCCACTGTCATGTAACACACCGGGTAACTGCCTCGCGCGGTCTTTTGCGCTTATTTTTGTTGGCAGATTACATTGATTTGCGTCCTTCACCCTGGTTTCACCGCGGACTTCACAGATGATGTTCACGTCGCGCAATTACGTCACTTCATAAGGTTCCCATTGGGAAATAATGGCGATTTACTTGTGTGAAGTAAACGCAACATTTTTCAACTTTCTGCTAAGATATATGTAACTTTTTTGCAACAAAAATTATTATGATTATGAAATCATGCGACCTCCGCATATTTTGCTTCCTGAAATCGGGATTTTATGCGGCGAAAGTGCGGCGTATTTAAAAAAATGCGACCTCCGCATAAATATGCGGCCCTTGGCTGATTATGCATTAAATCATGCGATTGCATAATCGCGTTTTTCTGGAGGGACTGATTGACACCGTCGGACAAAAGCCAAGGCAGACGGGACCACAGCTTTGCGTTCCTGTGTGGGAAACAAGGGAGGTTGATAACCGACAGAACACTGGAATAGGTACACACCTGTGGCAGAGGGCAGAAGGGAGTTGATCGGTGTATTCTACCCAGGACAGCTGTTGGCACCAGGAGCTTGGATTGTGGGATGCCAGGCAGTGAAGAGTACATTCCAAATCCTGGTTTTCCCGCTCGGACTGCCCTTTGGTCTGGGGATGGAATCCTGATGACAAACTCATTGAGGCCCTGACCTGCCGACAGAACTCCCTCCAAAATCGGGAGACAAACTGGGAACCCCTATAAGAGACCATATCAACCGGAAGACCATGAATCTGGAACTTGTGATCAACCACCACCTGTGCGGTCTCCTTGGCTGAGGGGAGCTTGGGAAGGGGAATAAAATGGGTCGCCTTGGAGAAACGGTCCGCAATTATGAGAATGATGGTATTACCCTTAGATTCAGGGAGGGCGATGACAAAATCAAGGGCCAAGTGTGAAAGGAATGGAATGGGAAAAGGAAGGAATGGGCAAAGGGTGGAGCAGACCAATGGAAGGCGCATTGGAAGACTTGTTCTGAGCGCATACCAGACAAGCATCCACAAACTGCCTGACATCCTTGGCTATGGGTGGTCACCAGAATCGCTGACGGAAGACGGCCAGTGACTTCCGGACTCCTGTATGACAGAATAGCTTGGATGAGCGACCCCACTGGATTACTTCAGAGCACAGTTTGGTGGGAACAAACAGACTACCTGCTGGTACCCCCTTCAGCATAGGGCCTTTAAGTAAAGCCTCCTCTACTCATCTTTTGATGCCCCAGGAGAGGGATGCCACCACCACTTCTTTGGGCAAAATAGTGTCAACTGATTCTTCCTCCCCAGGGGCCTCGAATAGATGAGAACGAGCATCAGTCTTAATATTTTTGGACCCGAGCTTGTAAGACAGGATGAAATTTAACCAGCCAAAGAAGAAGGCCCAGTGAGCCTGTCGGGAGCTCAGCCTCCTGGACGAATGGACATATTCAAGGTTTTTATGATCCGTACAGACCAGGAAAGGCTGAGCTGAACCCTCCAACAAGTGGCATCACTCCCCCAACACCAGCCTGACTGCCAACTCCCAACGACCTATGTCTTAATTCCAATCTGGGGGACTCAGGCGTTGGGAGATTAAGGCAGAGGGATGCACCTTTCCATCCAGGTGCGACCGCAGTGATAGGACCGCGCCTACTCTGATATCTTAGGCATCTACCTAAATAATGAATTGACATTCAGGGCTGGAATAGACAAAACAGGAACAGAGATAAACCGGGATTTTAATTTATCAAAGGCTTCCTGTGCACTGACATTCCATTTGAACGGTACCTTGGGAGAGGTGAGTGCCATTAATGGTGCAGCAATCTGACCAAAGTTCCGGATGAAACACAGATAAAACTTGGTAAACCCCAAGAACACTGCAGAGCCGTACGAGAGTCAGGGGTTGGCCACTCGGCAATGGCCCTTACCTTATAGGTGTTAACTTTGATCTCTCCTGCAGAAATGATGAACCCCAAACTTTTGAGAACTTTTTTTCTAAATTATGTGAAAATCATCTTGTTTACTCACTCACAGAAAACAATATATTTATTAAAATTTTCGAAGACACTTTTTGTTTGTAAAAGCCATTTGCAAGTAGGCGTCAACTATCATGAATATCATTGGCATTTACACCTGAGAAGACAAAGGCCCACATAATGAGCTGCATAATGAGCCATTCAGTTACAAGAAAGAATGTGAGGACAAAATAAAAATATATAATTTTATGTTTGTAGTTTATTTACAATTTATTTAACTATCCCACAACGTCATTTAATATTCACTTGCGAGTGCAGTTAAACAGTTTATTAGGAGCAATCAAAGCTGACTTTCAAAGCTGAATTTTTTGCCACATTACTCAAGTCACACAATCCTTCAGAGATATGATTTTCTACAAAAAAAAAAAAAAATAAACATACAAATATTGTTATTATTATCATTATTATTATTAATATTAATAATATTGAAAAAAGCTGATAATATGTTTTCAGGACTTTTGGGGATAAATTGAAAGAACAGCGTTGTTTGTTACATTTGTTACATTTATATTATTGACATCAAGCTTTTGAATGGTGTAGCAGTGTATATTGTTATTGAAACTTCTAATGTTTCACTTGATTATACATTTAGTCAGGAATTATAGTTTGGAAAAAGCCTAACCAGGAAAATGTTTACACATTATGTGAAACCTAATACAAGTATATCAACTAATAAAAAGACACTTACTCATGTTTACAATCTCTGCTAAATAAAGCGCTTAATTCTTTTTATCCGAGGAAATCCAAATCTCAAATCCGGGGGTAATCTTCATCACATCTTCTTGGGGTGAATAATGTCTTATTCCTCTCATCGCTAAACAAACAGTAAAAAAAAAAAAAAAAATCGATGCGTTTTCTGTTGTATAGGCATATTCAAGCCGCGCGGTTCAGTAAAACATTATAATCTCAAAAGCACATTCAGCACATGGGCGTGGTCGCACTAGATATAATGAAGGCAGATGTGAAAACATACATTGCGTTGTTTTCATATGGATTTCTTTATCACAGAATATTTGTTTTTGGCAGCACTTGTTTAGTTTAAAAGTAAACATGTCAAGCTTTCTACAGATATCTGTCTCGTGTCTCTTCATTGAGTATTCACTGAGTTACATTTCATTTTAATGACGCATTTCTGAATGAAGAGGCTGGAGACAGCACACCTTGTGTGTTATATTTATTTTATAAATGCACAAAGTTTTGTTGTTATCATGTCTGCATACAAAAAAGTAGACCTTTTACAGATTTGATTGATGTATTGCTCTTATCTGTATGATCAAAACTGAAAGTGTAATTTAAGTTCTTTTCGGGGTTATCAGGAGAAAATGCCTCATAACGTATAAATGCATTAATCAACTCAAAGGGTTAACAGGAGGAGTAGCATAGGAGACAGTAGTGATTAAAGTGCCACTCAGGGAGCAGAGGTGGGTAGTAACGAGTTACATTTACTTCGTTACATTTACTTGAGTAATTTTTCGGGGTAACTAATACTTTTCGGAGTATATTTAAAGATGGGTACTTTATACTCTTACTTGAGTAATTTTTTTTAGAAAAATCTGTACTTTTACTTCGTTACTGTGGGCGACGCTCCTCTCGTTACTTTACTTTAATACAATGAATGTTATAAATGCTTCAGTTTATTCCAAATGCGCCGTCTACTTTTCTCTGGACAATGAGCGATGCCCATTCGCTAATGATTCATTCTTTTGAGTCAACTCTGTTCAAAGGCTTGATCAAACCAATTGGCAAACGAGTGAATTGGTTCATGAATCAGTTTGAATGAGTCGTTCAGTTCCCTGCCGCACGCGCTGAGCGTCTGATGCGGTTCACGCAGAGTTGTAACGTTTAAGATCATCAGCAGCGTTGAAAACAGGGCTATGTTACTGCACTGAATTGAAAGCAAATCTGCAAAGGCTATTATTTGCTTGCGATGGAGATCCTTATTAAATGAACGCATGTGCTGTCTACTGTTTAACAGGTAATATATTGGGCTACATTCGATTACAGTACACAATACCACTGTGACATTAGTTTGTTGTACGTGTGTGGCTTATAACCGAGGGGAGTCAAGTTGAATGCAGCTTCCAAAAGGCAAAAAATTACCGACTAAGATTGTATTAATTTTAATACAATCACACCGGTGCGAGTATGTTCAGCTAGTCATATCATCAGCTGCTAAATTCAGATCTGTGATCGCTTGCTGGCGCTGAGCCAGAGACAGACGTGTTTTTACAGCGCTGCACATTAACCAATCACACACGGTTCTGTTGAGCTTTTGAATGCAATGGCCAATCAGAGGTGTTCCGATGAGTCATCGCTGAAATGTCGGTGCTTCCTTCACTCGCTCACTGACTGAATACCTCTTTCTGGCGAATTCTCTCGTCAGAAAAAACAAAGTGCAGATGTGTGTACGAATCTATAATTAAGATATTGATTTCACAGTGTTAACAGTTTCAGTGATTTTAATGGGAGTTTCTGGGAGTGATTGAAATCTACACTGTCAGTGAAAATGATCTTTAATAATGTAAATGTTATTTGCTCTGTTTCTGAACAATGAAAGATTAGTAGCAATATTTATATCACATTAACTTTCAATGTTAAATTCACATTTAATATAAAGTCAGTCGTATTAAAAATACGTTATGGCATGACACCTATATTTGTTACTTAAAGGGGGGGTGAAATGCTATTTCATGCATAATGAGTTTTTTACACTGTTAAAGAGTTGGATTCCCATGCTAAACATGGACAAAGTTTCAAAAATTAAGTTGTACGTTTGAAGGAGTATTTTTGTTCCAAAAAAACCTCTTCCGGTTTGTCACAAGTTTCGGAAAGTTTTTTTCGAGTATGGCTCTGTGTGACGTTAGATGGAGCGGAAATTCCTTATATGGGTACTAAGTGCGCGCTCTTCTGCCGGAAGAGCGCGCGCTCCCATATAGCAGAGCACTGAGAGGCTGAGCACAGCCTGATCAGAGCGAGAGCGTCGCGAAAAGTCACAAAAGAAGTGTGTTTTTGGTTGCCAGGGCAAGACAACCCTGCACAGATTACCAAAAGAGAAACAGCATTAAGGGACCAGTGGATGGAGTATATATTTACAGAGCATCAACGGAGTTGAGCAAGTGTTTTTGTTTGTTCCCTGCATTTCGGATTGCACATCGTTTATTTCTTAAGGGTAATGCAGTCCCAACGGAAAAGGGTCACGATTGTGTGTTGGAACCGCATGCGGTGAGTAAAACTGCTTCAAATATCTCTGTGTTGTTAACTTAGCTATCAGCGCGAAAGCACATCAAGTAAACAACATGCGATGTTGTCATCAAACTGCACTTTCCACATGTACAGCTTAAAAAAAAAAAAAAAAAAAAAAAAGACGACATAAAGTGGAACTTAGTCATTTTCCAAAACCGCTAAGCAAATATATACAGTTTCAGTACATACCACATAGCATACCGCCTTTGCTGATGCTGCTCTTGTTAAATTTCAGCCTATGGATCTGTGTCACAGCTTCCACATGCTCTCAACTCAAAAGCCTACTCGCGCTGGTGATTCTTTAGCTCCGCCCACACGTCACGCCTCTAGGCGCTCGTGTTTTTCCGGGAAAAATCGGTACAGACTATCTTTCTCTTATAAATATAATAAAAATAAAGACTTTTTGGAGTTATGAAGGATGCAGTACTACTCTATAGGTACTCAAGATTAACAGGATATTGAGTGAAAACGAGCATTTCACCCACCCTTTAAGTAAACAGACAGGGTTTTATAATAAGTTACATAAATTGGAGTAAAGACTGATGAAATATATACATTTATACACACACATACATTACATACATTTTATCTATATATCTAAATAAAAATAGGCTCCGTATATATGACCCAAAGTAACTATTAACTAACTACTTGAGTAGATTTTTTATCCGATACTCTTTTACTCTTACTCAAGTAACTATTCAAGACTAGTACTTTTACTTTTACTTGAGTAAATATTTCTAGAATTACTTTTACTTTTACTTGAGTAAAGTTTTTGGGTACTCTACCCACCTCTGTCAGGGAGCGGGCAGGAAGAGGTTCGGGAAGAGGAATTGCAGGAATTCCCAAGTTGCCCTCGGATCCTGAATCAATCAGTGCCGAGCAGAAGTCACCAAACTGAAAAGAGACAGGAAGAAGAGTACGAGAGGAGGGCGGATGCAATAAAAGGGTAGAGCTCACCAGGATCCCCCTCTTTACTCTTTACTTTGCTGCAATACAGGCATAGCCCTAAGACGAGACGTAGCTGCTTCTGTTGGGGAGTGAGGCGAAGGCGTTTCACCTGCATAGGCTCAATGGAGAAATGTTTGTGGAGCCTGTAGGAGAATCTGGGGTCAACTCTTCTGCCGTCCAGGATGGAGAAACTGCCAGGCGATGACAGTAGTTGTGGTGAAGGCAACCCTTGATCCGCAATGCCATATTGATAAGGCAAGTCATGCGGCAAGTCATGAGTGGCCAGCCCATCTTGAATGTCATCTTCCAGCCCTGCACGGAACATGACAAGCCCCATCATTCCAGTCACAGGAAGCTGCTAGGGTCTTAAAATGGATAGCATACTCTGTTACTGATCAACCTGCCTGACGAAGCAATGCAAGTTGGTCGGCTGCTTTCTGACCTCTGACTGAGCGGTCAAATAGCCTCACAATCTCCAGGAGGAAGTCATCGAATGATGCACAACAGGGAGCTTGAGTCTTCCAGATGGATGTTCTCCAGTCTCTAGCTTTTCCAGGTTAAAAGCGTCAGTATGAAAGCCACTTTGGACTCATCAAGTGCATATGTGCGTGGCTCCATGGAACACTGGGACAAGAAGGCCTGTCAGGAGTTGGGTTCTCAATCGTAGGGCGGTGGATTATTACATCTGGGCTCAGGCTTATGGCGAGGAAGAGGATGAACTGGACCAACCTGCGCAGCCTCTCGGTGCAGCTCTTGGATGCAAGTGATAAGCTCAGCCACTTGCAGCCAGGAACCCTCCTACCTTGTGGTGTTAGTCAGTTTGGCTTCATGCTGGCTTAAAAGAACACCCTTCTAGGCCTACTGTGTCCACCTTGTCCACCTGCAGGCTTTAGCAGGAGACCCATTTATGTTTTAATAAGTCCAAAAAAGGAACCCCCTCGAGAAGAACAAAAAAACAAAAACAAAAAACAGCTGGTAAATTAGGAGAAATAGTGTAACAGAAACAATGGGCAAAAATGTCCTTGCAATTAACACCCGGCAGTGGCTGATCAACAGTGTGGCTGCTTGGTATTCAGTGAACAGAGGTGAGAGGAAGAAGCTAGGGAGCTGGCATTCGAGTGGGCCGAAAAAACTTGTGCGGGGATGCAGGTGCCTGGCCTGGTAACCGAGGGAGGAGAAAATAGAAAAAAAAATGTGAGGAAGCAACAAAAACCTGACACGGAACCAACAATGTCACGACTAAACTGGACTAGACAGAGATCAAGCAGAATCAAACAATTAAAAGAAGTGAGGGTGGTAACGAGAGGTGAGGAGTGCCACAGAGGAGTGCATGGCGAACGATCAAAACAAAACTCCATGTGCTCACAACACACTTGCCTTTTTGTTGATACCTCGGGGATGTCTATCTCAAGGTAACTAGAAATTATGCAAGCTCCAGCGTGGATCCAGGCTCATAGAAAGATGTCAGATAACATCTGTGAAGCGACTACGCTGACCCTGCGAGGACCTCAGATGTCCCTTTGAAACAATGTGTATTGTGAAAATACCTATACAAAAAAAAAAAAAAAACACATTTGACCAAGTACCCTCAATGCATTTCAGAGGTTGAAAGATAAAAGCCAGAAAAGTTGGCCTGTAATAAGTGGCAGGGATGAATAAGGTGAATAGTCATTCATCCACCTATGTCGAATCATATGACCGCCTTTGTAGGTACAGATAACGGAATTGATTCTGTTGTATTTCTGCAGTTTTTTGATGTAAACTATTAAGTTGCCCCTCCATGATCTGGAGCCCAGAAGGGTCATTTTAATTCATTAGAAAATCTAAATGGAGATCAAAAGAAAATTAAGCATGTCTGTGTGATTGTCAACAAACCAAAGTAATATAGGCTCTAAAAAAAGTGTCCACTCCATTACTTTAACTTCCCACTTTCATCTCATATGCAGAGAGTAGAAATTAAAAGAAAGCATAATAAAGCTCATTCAACCTAGATTTTTCACTGTCCCTCTTACAGAGTTAAGTGCATGGTCACATTTTAGTTTGTGTCCCTCAGCAAAGAGTAATTCGCAACATTGCCTTTGAGGAACAGGAAGTTCTCTCCCACCAAGAAGAGAGCAAGTATTTCTAATGGACTCCACATCTTTCTGAATGTCTGCAACAAAAACCCTGGCACTGCCAAATAGATTTGGAAATCCCAGAGAGGAAAATAAATGTCTCAAAAATGTTTCTGTGTCATTCATGTTGGAGAATTCTCTAGGTGACTGTTTTCTTCCAGGGTTGTTCAAAAACATTCAGCTCTGATCACCTTTTATGATTCTTTACTAGGCTACAGTTGTTTTATCTGAATAATATCTCTCTGTAATGCACAATAATTTATCTAGGGGGATGTAATAGAAAGTGTGCAGAAACATGTAGATTGTTATTATATTTATTTTAATCGTGTCAGTTTTTTATGCATTCTGTAGAAGATAATATAATGTTCAAAATACTAGATAATAAAAAATACATAGAATCATAGTAAAGACATATCCTTTACAACTGAAACTTAAACTCATTGCACATATACATTTTCATGCTAGGTTAGACACACACACACACACACACACACACATATGCTAATTTGTTTGTTTGTTGTGGATGATCTTGTGGAGCCAGTTATTGTTGTCATGATGTCTTTGTTAATTGGATTCATAAGTCCCATGGCAATTGTGCCTCTGGAGGCTCATATGCCCATAAGCAAAGATGGCAACAAATAGATGAATCCAGGAGGAATAATGCACAAACCCAGCAACTACTATTGAGGAGGCTGAAATTGCTAGTAGAGGTACAAACCTGGTTCCAAAAAAGTTGGGAAACTGTACAAATTGAGTAAAAAAGGAATGGAATAATTTACAAATCTCATAAACTTATATTTTATTCATATTAGAATATAGATAATATATCAAATGTTGAAAGTGAGACATTTTGAAATGTCATGCCAAATATTGACTCATTTTGGATTTTATGAGAGCTACACATTCCAAAAAAGTTGGGACAGGCAGCAATTAGAAGCCGGAAAAGTTAAATGTACATATAAGGAACAGCTGGAGGACCAATTTGCAACTTATTAGGTCAATTGGTAACATGATTGGGTATAAAAAGAGCCTCTCAGAAGTCAAGATGGGCAGAGGATCACCAATTCCCCCAATGCTGCAGCGAAAAATAGTGGAGAAATAACGGAAAGGAGTTTCTCTGAGAAAAACTGCAAAGAGTTTGAAGTTATCATCATCTACAGTGCATAATATCTTCCAAGGATTCAGAGAATCTGGATCAATCTCTGTGCGTAAGGGTCAAGGCAGGAAAACCATATTGGATGCCTGTGATCTTCAGGCCCTTAGACGGCACTGCATCACATACAGGAATGCTACTGTAAAGGAAATCACAACATTCGCTTAGGAATACTTCCAGAAAACATTGTCGGTGAACACAATCCACCGTGCCATTTGCCGTTGCCAGCTAAAACTCTATAAGTAAAAAAAAGAAGTCATATCTAAACATGATCCAGAAGTGCAGGCTTTTTCTCTGGGCCTAAGGCTCATTTAAAATGGACTGTGGCAAAGTGGAAAACTTATTTTTGGAAAACTGGGACGCCATGTCTTCCAGACTAAAGAGGACAAGTACAACCCAAGTTGTTATCAGCGCTCAGTTCAGGAGCCTGCTTCTCTGATGGTATGGGGTTGCATGAGTCGTGTGGCATGGGCAGCTTACACATCTGGAAAGGCACCATCAATGCTTAAAGGAATATCCAAGTTCTAGAATACCATATGCTCCCATTCAGACGTTGTCTCTTTTAGGAAAGACCATTTACCAACATGACAATGCAAGACAACATACTGCATCCATTACAACATCATGGCTGTGTAGAAGAATGATCCGGGTACTGAAATGGCCAGCCTGCAGTCCAGATCTTTCCCCCATAGAAAACATTTGGTGCATCATAAAGAGGAAGAGGCGACATAGAAGACCTGTTACGTGACGATGGTAGTAAACCAAACTGGTACAACATAATGTACAAAAACCATAGACGCAGTGACATTGCAAAAACAATTTAATTTAATGAAATAATGATTTTTACATAAACAGAGCGTGGTACTAAAATAAAAAAACAAACAGAAAAAAATCCTGATCTCACATAACTACAACAAAAAGTAAAACTTACCTACCTCCCTACCAAAAACAAAATACAAAGTTTACTGTGAGTCTTCCGGGTCCTCAAACTGCTGCACTAACTAACCTAAACTAAATAACATGAAAAACACCAATCACCAGAATCTAAACCACTACCACTCCAAAAATCAATTATAAACTGAAAAACACAAACATCAATCCCATACCGGAACACGTGCTTGTGGAAACGGAAATATTAAATCAACACGACAACCTGCACAAAGATAATAACAAGCTGAGTCGTGCGAGCCCAGCAAGACACCACGAAGCTGCGCTCCATCTGCCAGCGGGAGCAGATGAGAATGAAAAGAGAGCCCGCCTCCCTGGACCTCAAACAAGGCGTCTTTAAAGTGGTTGCCCCACCCACAAACAGCAGACACCTGGACATCATATTACCTAGAGAAAAAAATGAAAATAACAGGAGCATAACCGCAACTAAGCAGCACGAACTGTTCAAATCGTGCTTAATAGCGTAACAAGACCTAAGACAGTTGAGCAACTAGAAGCCTGTATTAGACAAGAATGGGACAACATTCCTATTCCTAAATTTGAGCAACTTGTCTCCTCAGTCCCCAGACGTTTGCAGAAGAGAGGGTGCCACACAGTGGTAAACATGGCCATGTCCCAACTTTTTTGAGATGAGTTGATACCATGAAATTTAAAATCAACTTATTTTTCCCTTAAAGGTCCTGTTTTTCGCACTTTTTTGAAGCTTTGATTGTGTTTACAGTGTGCAATATAACATGTGTTCATGTTTCGCGTGTAAAAAAACAGTATTTTTCACACAATTCACCTATCTGTATACCGCTGTTTTCACTTTCATAAAAAACGGGCTGATGATTTCCTTGTTCTATAAAGTCTCTCCTTCAGAAATATGTAACGAGTTCTGATTGTGCCAGCGGTTCCTGTGTTGTGATTCGACAGCTGCTGTGACATGCAGGCTACCCTCCTGGTAACGCGATTGGGCTAGTTTTGGAGTAGTTTTGAGAAGCAAGTGGGCAGGAGCATGTGCTGGAGATGTACTTATAATCACAGGAGAGTTTTTACTGACGAGATGCGCTTGAAAATCGCATTTGTTTTTTTGCACAGCCCTAACATCTAGTTAACAAAGCTAAACAGCGTTGCCCTTTGTGTAATAAATTACAGAAACTAATAATAAACTACACTTACCGGTTGTGGTCCATAAACAACGCCTTCTCCAGACAAAGAGGGAACTGCTCCATCTTTCAAGAATAATCTTTGAGCGAATCTGGCATTAAACTGATTGAGATTGAGAAAGCTGTCCTCAGCAAAATGTGCTGCACATAGTTTTACATGTGAATTATAATTTTCGGGAACCAAGTTAAACATAAATTGTAACCATTAAGCTCCACGTACAGCGTCCCTGGAAAGGCCAAACAAAGATGATTGTACTCCAAGATGAAAATAACAGCGTTTCAACGACATGGCGACAAAAACAAACGCAGCTCTTCCTCTTCTCCGTTGGAGCACAACAAGACCGCGCCCCCTTTTTTGTGAATTGATGTGGGCAGAGGTTAGTCAAAAAACTGTTTTAGTGATGTCATTACTGCAGGAACTAGAGGGATGTAGTCCAAATGGGTTGTTTTTTGTAGGCGAATTCTGTTAAATAAAATATCTCGCTTGGCATTGAACTTTGAGCTTTAGAATTTTACAGATATTATTTATACTCTAACAACAACATTACACACTAAGTAAAGTTTAAAACATGGGATCACGAAAAAGGGGACTTTTAAAATGATAAATTTTTTTCAGTTTAAACATGCAATATGTCATCTATGTTGTATTCTGAATGAAGCACTGAAATTTGAAATTTCCACATCATTGCATTCTGTTTTTATTCACAATTTGTACAGTGTCCCAACTGTTCAGGAATCGGGTTTGTATTATACACCTTCATGGACTAGGAATACTCATGTAGCATGTTTTCTACTCTTACAATACACCTGTACAGACGACACATCTGCAGTAATCAACAACAAACAAAGAGCATAAAAAATATAGATGTGCTTTTTTGTCCAGATTGATTTCGTTCTCCATACAAATATTGACATTTTCTTTTATCTGCACCAAATGCTTTGGGTTTGCTGTCCTGACCTGGTCTGCTGTTGTCAAGCCAATATTTTTCTCATTCTCTTTCTCGCTCCCTCATTTTACCAAACATCTGATATCCTTTTTTATGTGACTCTGCCTGCCGTGCTACACAACTGAGAGCACAGACTGAAAAGGCTGAGTAATAGTTTTCACATCATCAGCCACAGCACAGTTTCTATTCTCATGGGATGGGATCTAAGTCATAGGCCTGCAACGCATAGGGATGCTCAGAGTAGCAATAGTGACCTCTTGCTGTGGCTAGCCAAATGTGACAGCCTATACCCATGTCCATTACAATCATGAAAAAAAAAACCCGTAGATGACAACATGAAATGACTGTCATCTAACCACAAATGTATGTTGTTAAATTATTTGTGCGTATTTGTGATTCGTCATATTTCAAGGGCACACCTTTGTTTTGACAGCCATTTGGTTTCCTGTGTGAGCTGGCTACTCATTGGTACAAAGCCTAGGACATCTACAATGTACATTTGTATGGCCCTTCTGGGATAACGTCCATGTAATTAATTCTCAGGGGATGAGAAAATATGTTGTCCATCAAGCCCAGAAATGTCAGATATTGTCATTTACAAGAACATACCTACTGAAAAGACTTATGTGCACTTCAGGTGAGGTCAGAAATATCATAATACAAGCTGCGAGCCACTTTGTTCAACATCAGGAAGATCAGAATCATCTATTTTAGCATGGTGCACAACACTTCATTCAGGATCAATCTATTTGTGAACATGAGTGAACTACTGCAATCAGTGATGACCAACGTTTTTAACTAACCCGCCCACAACTCGGATTGCAAAAAAAGAAAAGGAAAATATTGTACCCGACGCGCTTCCTGACCCGCATTTTTTAAAAGTAGTAAATGCTCATCGTAGTGTCATTAGGCCATAGACGTAGAACAAACAAACCAAAAATGTATATATTTTAATTTTGTCAAGAATTATATAAAAAAATCATAAATCAATAAAAAAAAACATAATATGTTCTAAAATAGTCTAGTCTGACTATGTCTATTTTGATGTTTCTGCAAGTTCAGCAGACAGTGAGGTTCAGGTTTGTTCAGATCAGAGCTCGTGAGCAGAGAGCGCATTTCAGAATATCTTGCTCCGCTCACTCATTCCATGGGGTTGCTCGCTCAACCCAGAATGGCCTGCTGGTTAAAAAATATGTGGAATAAGGGCTGCCTCCCACTATATTTTTTTCTAGTCGACTAGTAGTTGTTCATTTAAGCCATTCGTGGACAAATCACCCTTTTTTATTAATTTAATAACTTAAATCACTGCACGCATAAAGCTTGCCACAAAGAATCAGTTAAATTAATTATTATGAATGTGTTTAATTAGCAAGGAGACATTTAATTGTTTAGTACTAAACTGGTGTTTTCTGTGTCGCTGCAAAGATGAAGTTGACGATGCGGACTCGCCATGAATGCCAGAGAGAAATACACATTTCATATGGATTACATAATCAGAGAGTAGTTTATTTATTTTGGTTTAAAAGTAGACATTTCAAGCTTTCTGTAATATATAGCCTTCCAGCCGGCACATGACCAACCTTCAACATTGAAATATGGTTGAAATATGGATGAAATAATGACGGTTGTTATTTCAACGTTGAAACAACGATGATTCAACGTTTAAAGCTGAACGTTGAAAAACATCCGGCACATGACCAGCCTTCAACATTGAAATAAGGTCAGCTGTTTTAACTTTCAAACAACATTGAAAATGTTTAATGCTAAATGGTTGAAAAGGTTAATAAACTTTTTAATTATTTATATTAAATTATTTAAGATTATTATTATTATTTTAATACCATTTTACAATATTTTAATCATGATACCTGTCCTAAAATCTAAAGGTATATGTGTAACAATCGGAACACAGGGGACAAGAGATCCAAGAGCAGTGAGTGTGTATTGGTTAATCCAAAAATCAGAATCAAAACAAGCAGGTGGTCATAACCAAAAATCAGTCCAGAAACAAACAAACAGGCAACAAGAACTCGAAACTAGAGGGAACACAAGGAAACCAGGTGACGGAAAATAAGGACTCCATGACAGAGACAGAAAACATACCGGTTTAAATAGACAGGATAATGATGATGAAAGTGAAGACCATGCTAGTGCAATTAACAAGTGTGTAATTACCGTGATGAAGGGACAAGGCTTTGTGTGAAATGTAGTGCCTGCGGTGAGGTGCCTATGGGGAAGTTAGACCACTAGTGGACACCCAGGGAAACACAGACCAGACACCGTGACATTACCCCCTCCTCTACGGAGCAGCTACCAGATGCTCCACCTGAACACAAGAACAAACCAAGGAATACAGAGACCAGGAGTGAGGTGGTTCGGCAGAGGACCATGGGGAGGGACAGATGGCCAGACAAGAGAGGGAAACAGAGACTGGAAGTGCAAAAAACATAAACAAGGAGACCAGGAGAGAGGTGGACCGGCGGAGGACCAGGGGGAGGGACAGAGGACCAGGTAATAGAGGGAAACAGAGACAGGAAGTGCAAAAAACAAAAACAAGGAGACCAGGAGGGAGGTGGACCGGTGGAGGATCAGGGGAAGTGACGGAGGGCCAGGTCCATAGATGGAAACAGAGACAGGAAGTGCCAAAAATGTTCGGCTTAATGTGAGTAAATTGTTGTAGCCTACAGTTGTAGCCCACAGTAGATTTTGCTATGTCTCTATGTAGTAATAATAATATGTCTCTATTAATAATAATAATTATGCCTAGACGGTTGCTTGTTTTTTACTTGTTTTGTTGTAAAGAGATTATCTGATTAATATATCATTTTTTTATATTCCTAGACTTATTTGTTGCCGTTTGTTATACAGTTATATTGTAAAACTAAAATACCTTTTTTGGTTTATGGTGTTAGATTTTTGGCTGCAATTGAAGTTCTTCTTGCTTAAGAAAATAAATAATATTACTGTCAAATTCATGTCACATAATAAAAAAAACTGTAATAAATACAGTAGTTCACCATTTGTTCATGTTTTATTAAGGGATAAGTCTGAAGCACACCATAAAATAATTCTAGCAATTTACACAGGGCTAGTAGTATATACAGCTGTATATACAGATACACACCCAGGTATCGGATCAGTACTCGTTATCGGCCGATACCCTGAGCCCAGGTATCAGAATCGGTTTCAGGAAGAGAAAAAGGGGTATCGGAACATCTCTACTTGTAAAATCTCTACTTGTAATAAGTTCAAGTTCAAGTTCAAGTCTGCTTTATTATCAATTCTTTCACATGTACAGTACATACATACAGAGAATCAAAATTGCGTTACTCTCAGACCCCCGGTGCACACAGATAACATTAACATCACAGCCTAAAAATCTAAATCAAGTTCGGGAGTGAGTTCAGCTTCCTGAGAGCCTGGTAGATGAAGCTGTCCTTCAGTCTGCTGGTCCTGGACTGGAGACTCCGCAGTCTCCTCCCTGATGGCAGCAGGCTGAAGAAGCTGTGTTACGTGTGGGTGGGATCACCTGCGATGTAGAGGGATTTATTTTGGTAATGAGACACATTACCAAAATAAAAGATCAGCTGTTTTCATTCATAAAGGCACAAGGGTTTCTCTTGCAAGTGCTGCAAAAAATATGCATTTATATGCAAAAATATTCCAAATTATTTGACAAAAAGCTTTAAATATTATTTAATTTGAATTGTTATTCTACATGTTTAAGAAATACATCCATGCATACACTGCAAAATAAAGTTTGGGATTATTTTCATCTGTTTTGTACTGTATGTTTCGAAAATAAAACTGCTGTTTTACAAATTTGAGCATGTGGTAGTTGATTGAAGTTGATTGTAAAGCCATTGCTGCAAGTCATTTGATTTTTAGCCTTTTTCATGTACAGTGTTGATCTAAATGCAAACTAGGATCTAATTGAACCTACAATTGTGTATTCATACATGGTGCATGGTACGACGGTGAAACAACGCCATGTTATGAATGCCGATTCACTTTTTAAAATCAAAACCTCATTCAACTTTAATCCAAGGTCTCCAGAACGACCGTAATTCACCCATGATGAAGGTAAGACGGTGAAACAGCGTCGCAATTTCAACGCTGAATCAACTTTGTGATTTCAACGGTTAATCAACATCGTGATTTCAACGGTGAATAAACGTTGTGATTTAAACGTTGATCCAATTTGCAAAATGTAAAGGTCATTCAACGTTGATTCAACCCTGGTACCTGACTTTGTTTCAACGTTGAATCAACGTTGAAATGCCGGCTGGGCTATATTTCTCAAATCTGTGAGGCACAAGCTGAGTGTCGGCACCTTCCAGTTCACATGTAATGCAAGTGATAGTGCCGGCGCCTCATTACATTGTCTGCTATATATTTGCTTCTTTTTTATTAAATATGGGCAATTGATTGATAAAACATTGATCAGAATTAAGACACAATTTATACAAAACAAAAATCTTTTAAAAAGAGTTTTCTATAAAACAAAACTTAATGACATCGTCAAAATCATGTTTTACCAAAAACAGCGCCATTGCTCCCCAGTCTTCACCTTTTCTCTTGCCGCCTCCATCTTTACCTGTAGACTGAACTACAGGTAAAGTTATTCAGCCAATAAAGTGTAGGCCTATGTATTTCAAAATTCTGTCTAGTACTAAATAAATTACAAAGGTTAAATTGGCATCTTTATTTCAAACGACCCGATCGATTGTGACCCGAATATCATAAAAAATATTTTTGGATGACTCATAACCGCGGGTGACCGCAGACACCCACTCATTTTGAATCCACCCACGCATCACTGACTGCAATGTTCCTCTAGCCAGACATCCAGAATGTGCAATCAAATTTATGAAAATGATCCATGACACCCTGCATGATTGGTCTTTATGGAGCACAGGAGACTGAACGTTTTTGGAATTTTGTATTATATCACTTATCATGTCTCAGTCTCCTCAAAGTGAAATATTTAGTTGTGATCCTCATTTGTAAGCCATTTTGATTAAACATGTCTACCAAATACTGTACATACTTCAGCTGATTGTCCAGATCTACTTTAAGCTGCCAGATAAAGGTTGTAAGAAGTAGACTCGTCATCATCTGGATTTACCTGTTCATGCAGTACATTCAGGCTTTGCATTTAACTGGCAAACCTGACATTTCCACCTCAGTAAACCAGGTCTGAAAATGAAGCAGGTCTGGTTTTATGCACAGCTGTGGTGCCTTTCATGACAACAGTCAAACCTTCCCAAGACGTCTGCTTACTGTACTTTAAAGGCAGGAAGTTTCTGCTCCTATTGAATACCAGGGACTTAAATTTGGTAGGATTACAACTAATCCTAGAGCAAGTGATGAGTTTTTCTAGCTTTGATACTTTTCCCCCTGTTGTTTGGTACAGATGTTGTGGTCATCTATGATAAGGGCTCCTTCAAAGCAATCTTAGTTCAAGGGTCTCTATATTCCAGCTCCATTGACTTGAAAACCATGTTCTTAGAGCAATCAGATAGGATGATTATTGAGTCATTTATAATATTAAGAGGGTGGCAATTAATTTTGTCCAATAATTTCATAAGTCAACCAACTGCACTTGTCCTATAGCAGATTGGTGAAAGTGCAGGGGTTGTAAACAAGAGTGGCTTGCTTCGTTGCTTACTCTATGCTCTGCCTCCTATGCCACTCTGTTGTGCTTAGAATCATAAGCTTTGTCCTCGGGATGTTGTGTAGCTCTGCTTGAGGTTGTTTTTCCTCTTCACTTGCATTTCAAGGTCTAGAGCACTTACTGTAGCTGATCCATATGTGAATAAACCTCTACTTGGTGGGAAAAAAAATTGTTTATTCCAATAATTATTAATAAAACGCTATCTGTGAAGGGGAGACCTGCTGGGCTGGTAAGAGCTGCCTCACTCCCCAGATCTCAAGATGCACACTAGGGGCTGACTCTTATGAGGCTGTAGCCCTTGTTAGTGCACCCACCTCCCATGCTTGAAACGTCAGTTAAAATCCCATTCAGAACAAATGAGCGGAGTAGAACCAGAGGGGTTACATTGGGCCTGGGGATGAGTGTAATAGAGGCCGGTATAAGCAGAGTTAACAAACCCTCTTGTATTTTCTTTTAATCTATTAAAATAAGGCACACCGCCATTTTGTGCCGACTACACTGACATGAACGCACCGATATCATAATTATGACTTGTCAACTCATAATTACAAACTTCACAGGAGGACTTGAACACAGCAATACTGTAGAACGGAATGTATGGAGTCAATATAATGCCGCCAGAGGTGTAGTGGTGAAAAAAGAGGTGGGTAAACTATAAATTCTGGGTGACCACATCGTGGTCACTGTAAGGTGGGCCACTGCCTACTGGTGTATGTGTATCCTGATGACATCGCTATAGGCTATCATTTGATATTACTACCAAGGGTATCACTGGTTGTTCCCTCTCCTCTCTCTGTTCCTTCTCCCTCGAATTTTCCTGTCTCTGTTTCTTCATTCTCTGTTTGTCTTACCTTTTTTCCTCCTCTCTATATCTCCTCTATCTGTGCTCTCTGTATAATTGTCTGTCTCACCTCTGTCTGTAAAATTAAGTTAAAATTGAGAAAAACAGCTTAGCACACCACATCCTGTCAAGTGGCTGATCACATTTTAAGGCCTATAGACTAACCCTTTTAGACAAACCATTAAAATAAATTATTTAGTATGCATTCAATGTTAAGGTACCCAGTCTCAATGCTATAGCAAAACAAAAACAACAAATATTAAGAATATATTTATGGACATCAACTACACACTAACCACATCTAAAGTGTAGCTACAAGTGAGGTCATGCTTCATTGGACTATATAACCCTGTCGGATTGTGGATATTGTATGTATACATTACATTACATTTACATTTATACATGTAATGTAAATAAATGTATCATAAATACAATCATAAATATAAATACAACCACTAGTAATAAGATTAAATGGCCTATCACTTTTGACCAAAAGGTGGCGCTTTAATCAAATCATTTTGGTGTGTTCTGTGTGAGATGACAATAACACACAAAAAGTTTAGTGCAAATATGTTAAAGCATTGCAGAGATACAGCTTGAAGTGTTATTTTGGCATGATGCCTCAATTTCGTTGTTGGTGAAAATTGGACTAACGGTTGATGAGGAGTTTGAAAAAGTAGGTTTACAATATAAATCAAAATGTCGGACGGGAAGTTTGGCTTACTCTGGCATATTTGGTATCTATGTTATCGCATAAGCCAGTGAATATTTTGAGACCAGTTTCATTGCAATAGGCTAATGCATTAAAAAGTTATTAGCATTTTTATAAGTGTAATTATTCATGGTTAATTAATGGATTATTATTCTTGACCAATAGGTGGCCTAATTTAAATTACCAAATTTATGTGGCATGGTCAGTGTGAGGTGACGATGACACATACAAAGTTTGGTGCAAATATGTCAAAGCTTTGCAGAGATACAGCCTCAAATGCATTTTGGCACTCTTATTGCAAATTCGTTGGTGCGCTAAACAAGAACCGTTTTGTGTATTGACACGAAATCCATAACTTTTTGCCAGCATGGTCTGAAGATGATTCACGTCAAATTTGATGAAAATCGGACTAACGGTCTAGGAGGAGTTCGAAAAAGTAGGTTTTCAACATTAACCAAAATGGGGGACAGGAAGTATGGCCAAATTTTGCATAATTGGTATCGATGCTCTCGGCAAGACCCACAGAATATAGGGAGTCCATTTTCATTTCAATAGTCTAATTTATTCAAAAGTTCAGGGCATTGAGCCAAATATTTCTGTAATAATTTTTGTAACTATACAATGCTGCGTAAAAAAATACAGCATTTTAAAACATAATTCAAGATTGGCTGACAACTTGGATATCATTCGACTCAACATGACTCGCTGAATCTAAAGAGACCAGTTGTGTGATTTTTGGCCAAACCATTCAAAAGATATAAGCCAAAATATGCATTTTTCCACTGGGTGACGTTGCGATGAAACACTGCAAGTAGTCTCAGGTCATAGTTATTATAAGAAACACCAAGTTTGGTCTCAATATGCCAAACCGTTGCCGAGATATAGCCTCACATGCATGATGAATCAACTTGAATTCCATAACTTTTTTGCCAGCATGGTCTGAAGATTATCTGAGCCAGTTTTCGTGAAAATCGGACTAACCGTCTAGGACGAGTTCGAAAAAGTAGGTTTTTCGAAAAATGTTAAATTGCGAAAAAACTAAACCTTCCGATTTTTTTTATTTTGGGGTTCATTCCACTTGGCATGAGCCAAGGATTCAGAGAAAAAAAGAAATGTAATTTTCTGGCTTACGGTTCAAAAGTTATTAGCATAGAAATATTGAAACTTTGGACAAGTGGTGGAGCTAGAGAGTTGGAGTTAGAGTCTTCAAATTCGCTATAGGTAATGTTGGGACTGTCCTCTATCAGCGTGCCAAATTATACAACTTTCCCGCAATCGGTTCTATGGGCTGCCATAGACTTGCGGCGGAAGAAATGGAAGAAGAAGAAGAAGAAGAACGCCAATAGGTGCTTGGCCCCTAACAACAAAAAGAGGAATGATATATAAGTGCTATAACAAGTCTTAGTTAGGTTAACACAGTACACGGAGCATGGGATTTTAAATAATATAATAAATAAAAATAAAACAGACAGAATAAAAAAAGGATAGAGCAAGCTAGTGTTAGAGGTATTTACATACACACACACACATACAATTGCATGATAAATGAAAAGAAAATAGAATACAAAAAGATTAGAAAGGTAGGTAGTTTTTATTTTTTAAGAATAGAATTAGAATAGTGAGTGTTAAAGTTAGAGGGTCAAATAAAGATGGAATAGATGTGTTTTAAGCCAATTCTTGAAGATGGCTAAGGACTCAGCTGCCCGGATTGAGTTGGGGAGGTCATTCCAACCAGGAGGGAACATTTAATTTAAAAGTCCGTAAAAGTGACTTTGTGCTTCTTTGAGATGGCACAATCAAACGACGTTCACAAATACATACGAACACAAATAAATCAGAGATGAGATGAATGACTGCCGTATGAGTGTTGATTTCTATTCAAAATAACGAACGTTATTTTTACAATTATTTTTATTAACGGACATTTACCATACCCGCTAAACCATGAACGGCTAGTGATAACATTAACTAGCTAGGTAGAGGTGACTTGAGTCAGTGGCATGAATCTACCGTGAACCAAATTTACCTCAAAAACATGAAGTTTAGTACTGTTTTCCGAGCTCACTCACTTTGGGCTTGTAGCCGAGGCCGTATGTTGGCTGCTGTCTAGACAGTGCTTAAAAAATTGCCAGATATCCATTTTTGAATCTTGATGCAGTCTGTTGCGTGTTGTTCATGAACAATTCGTTCATTTTGAACAAATCTTTAATATGACTCAGGGCTACCGAGTTGTCTCAGAGAGTGATTCGTTCATTTTGTGTTGACCGCACATGCGCATTAGGCAACATATGGGTTCTGAATCGACAGGTGAGGTCCGAGTCTTTTATTCTTCCTGTCAGTCCCATAGAGACGGAAAGAGAAAAATTTAGTTAATTTTGCTGAACAAGACTCAAAGATCTGAGTCAGTAAAATGATCCGAACTTCCCACTACTACTGGCAACACTGCAAGCAATTGGTCAACACTGACAGTTGCAGCTCGATATGAAAGACTTTGTCTTAAGTTTAACAACAAACAACCTATTAAACTAATAATGAACAATATGAAACTAAAATGACATAAGCTTAATTTAAAATGGCTTAGGAACTGTAGGCTATTTAGAGGTAGATAAACTCAATTTAGAGGTGGATAAAAGCACTTTGGAGGTGGGTAAACGCTATTTCCTAATTTTGGCAGGTGTGTAAACGGTGTTCAAGTGCATTTAGACTCCACTACATCCCTGAATGCCGTATACAGTATATATACAAAATAATAACGTTTTGCAAATGAAAATTTAAGTATTACGAAAAATAAATGTGATTTTTGCAAACAAAAATAAAGAATTGCAAAATAAAATTAAGTTTTGCCAGAATTATTTTTGTTTTGCAAATGTTTTTGCAATACATATTTTCCATGGCCATATCTACTAATTTAATTGCAACACTGCTTTTATTTAGTGTTTCAGTCAAGTTTGAGCTTGCAATACCGTTTTCTCTTTGAGCTTCACATTTCTGCGTGTCTCACTTTGAGTCACTGTTTTGACATCGGGGTGGAGTCAAGGGACGGAGGCATGTATTAGTACATTATTATTAGTATATTAGTATTTTCAGTACTTATCCTGCTTGATCTGCCCGCTGCTTTTGTCAGGGTTAACCAACAGATCCTCCTATCAAACCTACTGGCAAAAGGCATCTCAGGAACCACACTTCGATGGTTTGAGTCTTACCTATCAGATAGGTCCTTCAAAGTATCTTGGAGAGGTGAGGTGTCCAAGTCACAACATCTAACTACTGGGGTGCCTCAGGGCTCAGTTCTTGGACCACTTCTCTTCTCTGTCTACATGGCATCATTAGGTTCTGTCATTCAGAAACATGGCTTTTCATACCACTGCTATGCTGATGGCACTCAACTCTACCTCTCATTCCATTCTGATGATCTGACGGTAGCTATTCGCATCTCAGCTTGTCACAGGATGATGGACCATCACCTTCAACTCAACCTTGCCAAGAAAGAACTGCTTATGATTCCATCAAACCCATCGTTCCATCACCACTTCACCATCAAGTTAGGCACTTCAACCATAACTCCATTAGAAGCCTTGGAGTTATGATTGATGATCAGCTGACTTTCTCAGACCACATTGCTAAAACTGTCAGATTCTTTGCTTTATAAATTTACTTTATTCAAAATTAAGAAGATCAATCCCTTTATTTTGGAAAATGCTGCACAACTCATTGTTCAAGCTATTGTTCTGCCCAGGCTGGACTATTGCAATGCCCTCTTGGCAGGTCTTCCGGCCAATTCTATCAAACCTTTACAATTAATTCAGAAGGCAGCAGCAAGATTATTTTTTAATGAGCCCAAAAGAATACGTCACACCTCTGTTAATCAATTTGCACTGGCTTCCAATAGCTGCTCGCATAAAATTCAAGGCATTGATGTTTGCCTACAAAACACTGGCTCTGCACCAATTTACCTAAATGTGTTCCTTCAGGCTTATGTGCCCTCTAGAAGCTTGCTTGTGCCATCCCAAAGAAGTAGAAAGTCACTTTTACGGACTTTTAAATTAAATGTTCCCTACTGGTGGAAAGACCTCCCCAACTCAATCCGGGTAGATGAGTCCTTAGCCATCTTCAGGAATCGGCTTAAAACACATCTCTTCCATCTTTATTTGACCCTCTAACTTTAACACTCACTATTCTAATTCTATTCTTAAAAAAAAAAAAAAATCTAACTACCTTTCTAACCTTTTTGTATTCTATTTTCTTTTCATTAATTATGCAATTGTGTGTGTGTGTGTGTGTGTGTATGTCTATGTGTAAAGACCTCTAGCACTAGCTTGCTCTATTCTTTTTTTATTCTGTCGGTTTTCTTTTTATTTATTATTTTATTTAAAATCCCATGCTACGTGTATTGTGTTAACCTAGATGTGACTTGTTATTGTCACGTTACGTGATGGTTGAAACACGGCGAGAGAACCAATTGCAGGTAAGCATGATTTATTTAAGGGATAATCCAGAGAGGTAACAGTCCAGGCAGGGGTCAAAACCAAACATAATCCAAAACATAAACTAGACACGATAACAAAAGCACGGCAAGGCAAGACAAGAGTTGACGGACATGAATTATCATAAGACATAAACAAGGACTTCGTAACACAGACTAAGACAGACTGGGTATAAATAGACAGAAGGATAATGAGGGAACAAGAGAACGGTGGGGGACAATCAATTACACAACGAGGAGGAAGGTGACCAAATAAGGGAGGAGGAAGTGATCTGGTGACAGACACCGTGAGCAAGGAGGACATCTAGTGGAACCCCAGGGAACAACAACCCAGACACTGTGACAGTTATAGCACTTAAATATTATTGCTCTTTTTGTTGTTTTTGATTGCTTCCACTGCCCTAATCTGTAAGTCGCTTTGGATAAAAGCGTCTGCTAAATGAATAAATGTACATTGTCATTACACATTCAGCAAAAGGTGTTTGAAATCACTGGAACATATATTGAGTTCAGATATCAGTGGAATTAGAATGCAACTTTGAATCAGATTATGTGTGGGGGGAGTGGGGAGTGGGGAGCAAAACCGACAAGCTCCAGTGACAGCCCATCATGGTGGCCATGCACAGTGCATCAAGGTCAGTCCCAAGGTGTTTGAGATTGGCGTCCAGTGGGGAGAATCCACCGCTGATATCAGTGCCGGCAGCAGGTCTCCCAAGGGCCTTAGAACAAGTCCTCACAGAGGTCTCAGTGCTCCCTGTGATGGCGGTTGCTCTCCTGTGTGTTTGGGCTACTCACTGCTCTGTTACTCCTCCTGAGGCCACTCCAGTCCATGAGTCCATGCCAGAGCCTGCTCAAGTCCTTGAATTAGCTCATGAGCCTGCTCCAGTCCACAAGTCCATGACAAAGACTGCTTCAGTCTCAAATCCGCTCCAGTCCTTGAGTCTGCTCCTGTTCCCACATCCTGGGCGGGAGTGCCATTTCCCGTTCCAATGTATCCAGTTCCTTCAGTGACTCTAGTGAGTCCAGCTCCTCCCAAGGTGGCAGTTTCAGTTGCAGAACCTCCTGAAGCATTGTCTTCTATGCTGGCTTTGCCTCAGTCCCCAGTTCCCCCACTTCCACATGGATATGGCCCTCCATTCCCCCACCTGTTCCACCTCCCCAGCAACTCCCTCCATTTCCCATAATCCTGTCACACGAGCAGTCAGTTATGTATGTGTAGGAAGACTGAACTTAAGGCCCGGGTACACTTCAGATTCAGCGTTTCCTTTCCATCTCACGCACAGCCACATTAGGTTAAATAAAGATCTTAATTTTTTTTTCTTTTTAGGAAACAAATCAAAGGGAAAAAAAATTATGCATGTTGCTCAAAAACAAAATATATTGTGTCCAACGAAAAAAAAAAAAAAATTTTACCAACTCATTTAAAAATAACACATTTCAGGCCTTTAACAACAATGCCATGATGACATGAAACCGTGATATTTTTGCTTAAGGTGATCATACCGTCAAAATCTCATACCGGCCCATGCCTACTCTTTTGTCTGCCCTGGATTATACCTGTTTGCTGCCATTTGACCCTGCCTGTTTTGACCACTTTTTCAATAAAGCCTGCATTTGGATCCTCAACTCAGTTGTCACGCCTCCAACATTACAAGTACACATTTGTGTCTGTTATTTTGTTAATCTGAATGTCATTTTACACAATTGTAACTATTAATCTGCAACTTCCAATTCAAAGCACTGGTGTTTTGATTGTCTCTGTGTGCAAATCAAAAGATTCAGCTTTTCACATCAGAGCAACTGTAAATTTCAGTTTACAAATATGAATATTAATATGACAAGTTCTCGCAATCAACAAGCTCTTGAGCTTTGTACTATTTAAAGTTAGTTTTGTCTTTAAGACAGTGATATGTAAACACAAATTCATTGCAGCACTTATTTTCATTGTCTGGCTCTGATATTGAAACAAAAAGCTGCTAATTACCAAGATCTGTTTTTTTTTCAGGTGAATTCTTTATTTGTGGCTTTAAAATTATGAAATAGGTTTTATTATTATTACCCAGAAATTCAGCAGTCACCTTTAGATTATGCATTTCAATGAAACATTTTTTTTTTTTTTTTTTTTTATTCATTTAGCATTAGTAACACAATGTATATGAATTCCAAGGCTGTCATTTTCAACGAAATTACAATATAATGTTCGCCCACATCTGCTGAGAGTGGAAAATATATTCAGTGGTCTAGTTCTGTTTTTCTACTCTAAATAAACATAATATGAACATATTTATACTGTGACATTTAATCAACAGGGGACACCCTGCCTCATGAATTGGATTAATATAGTGCTACTGCAAGCCACAGCATAGTGATTGATTCCATTACCATAATACTGCAAACAGAAATGCATTTACTAAAGATAGAGGTAGATTTTTTGTATTGCAACTGTCCTCTCAGATAAACGAAAGGAGGAAAAGTTGAGGAATAATTGTATGGCTAGTAGAGCATAATAGTTTTTGAGGGTGGTGGGGGGTTTGCTGTAGCATACGTTCAAACACATGGCAGTTCTTGTGTAGCAGGAAATGGAAGGGTTTAAGATTCACTCTTACATATGGTAAAGACACCTTAAAAATGTTTTCATTTGGTATAGTAAGTGTGGGGACAAAAGAAAAGAATGCCTTTTTTATGCAAAACGGGAACCTTCTATGTCTTTCATTAATGTTTTAGTATTATTCTAAACATCAACCAAAATATAATAATTTATTTTATTCATGTTTTTTTCCTTCAATTTTTTTTCTTTTTGCCTATCCCCATCCTTGTGTTTTAAACAGATTATTGAAAAGTATTATTAAATCACCAAATGATTACAATGATTATTGATTATTAAAAAATAATAATATTTGAGTATTGATTACTGGGTCTTCAGAGAATGGAATTTAAGAGTATGTATACAAGAACCTCCTGCCACTGAGAGTGAGTGTTTGCTGGCCACAGACACATTTTTTTCAGTTTGGAGAGTTTGAGTATTTGTTTCCCCTGAACCTGCCTGATTGTGTTAATCTTACTGAATAATTCACACACTGAGCCCAATCCTATATTCTGTGGTGAAATATATAAGTTTTTTTGTTTCCCAATGTGTCAGCTTAGTTTTTTATTAGGAATATATTTTAAACAATGACATTTTTAAATCTTAAAATTATATCAAAGGTAGTGTTATTATTTTTACTATGTGTGGATTACCAGAGAGCCCAAGCCACCTGGGGCCTGTACCATGATGGTAGCTGAACAAATTCAGAGTTACAGGATTAGTTTTGAGTTGACAAAACCAAACCTCTCCGATCCGGCTCTGTTGGTACCATGATGCTGTTCATCAACTTTCTTTGTCAATTCAGGCTTTGATCCTGAGTTTGTGGAGCTCATGCACATGAATGTGTGACATCACTGGCGAACAGCCAATCACGAGCCTTTCAACACTAAGCAAGTTTGATTTACTTCTCGTAAGAGACCCAGCGAGATTCAAAACTGAAGGTTAAAGGTTTTGCTAAAGGTTAAGAGATTGAAGAATATGACAAATTTAAATGTCATTTGAAAAATGAAGGAGGACTAATAAAATAAATGATCTTGCTCCATCAGTGTAGTCACAATTGGAACTCGTTAACTTAGTTCATACATTTGAAAATATATAGTGATAGAGACTTGAACATGTAAATTCAGATTTGTTAATAATTAATAATAACTGTTAAACTAAAATTGCTTGTGTGTAAGAGATAAATAATAATATGAATCACATTAATTTTATAAATCATAAAATGACTCAGTTATTATCATTAAAGCCAGGCTTCTATTTTTTTTTTTTTTTTTAAGCATAAGTGACCTTTAATTTGGAGCAAGATAAACTGGAGTGACTTTGTGTCAGACATCTCACATCTGATTGGTCCACCTTCAGTCTGAGATCTTGAATCCAGAACATAACCTGCCCCGGAGCAGGTTAGCCGTGCAGCGTAAGATACCATGGCAACAAACACCGATTAAAGCTGAGCTGCTTTCATAGTACCTAAAACCCAGGGTTGGCGGAAACTAAGCTGAAACATAGCTGGCTAGCCACCTAATCCAGCTTCATGGTATAGGCCCCAGATGACATGAAGTCAATCTCAAAATAAAATGTTAACTAAGACATGTTTACTTGTGATGTTCATGTCATAGAGTTTCTCCACAGAAGCTCAGATAATGTAGAGAGTGTCTATTTCAGATGACTCTACATTCATGGTATTCCCTTTTCAGGGTCATGACAGCTTTAATTCCTGGCAATGGTTTTTAAGTTTAGTCATGTTGTAATGTTGAGGAAAATATATAGCCGTAACATACATTTTGTCCTTCAGTTCAACAATTATGCTTCTCATTAAAATCTCAGGGGATGTGATTACCAGCTGGCATATTGATTATTAAGTGCTATTTTAAGGAGGCTATCCTACTCAATGACTGGATCTCACTGCCATTAAATTAAATGTCAGTTAACATACACTCTCCTACATATTTTGTGTGTTCACATGACTAGTAAGCTAGTTGGTCGGTGGTGTAATTATGTCAAGAATCAAAAAGTATTAATTTATTATTTTTTTCCTCTGATGATTTCCTGGAAGACAAGACCACAATGTCGGCTTAATAAATAGTGGTGTAAAAAAGACAAGTGTGGTTATACCAAAGCAATGATGCCATTTGTGTCCACATGACTCACTACTGCTATAATTGACAGGATCTCAATCATCACTAGCGCATTTTAATGGGTAATGTATAATAAAAACATCAAATTACATGTATCACACCATTTGTTCCTGTCTAAAAAGACATTTATTTTTCATTATATAGTTATTGATTGAAACCTGATTTGATGTGTGGATTTCTGTAATTTTTGTTCTATTTATCTTGACAATAATAATAATAATAAAATGATGAATTATTGAGTGGCAGTTCACCTAATGTCTAGTGTTTTTCCTCTGCATTTTGTTTAAAGTGCAATAGCACAAATGAAATATTCCACATTTTCATCCAATATTATATCCATTATCCCCATCAAAATCTCATTTGTACTCATTCAAACTTTGAAACTTTGCTTCTTTAAGAGATGCCAATTTGTCTGTACAATTATTTATCCATTACAATTTTTGTGCAGTGGTTAGGGACTCATAAGTATCTACGTATATAACAGTATAATACTGTTATATAAATTAATATATTTAATACAGACTTCAGTTTAAGCCATTTTTGCGTTTCACACTATTCAAACACATGCTACTGGCTTTAATAAAAAATTTCAAGCTGAACCTGAGAATATCACAAGTGCGATTTTTTTGAGTGAGAGACAGTACAGCAACAATTGAGATACTGTATACTCAAATTTATAAAAATATATATATATTGAAGTCCAAAGAGGCCACAAATTATGATTATGATTAAAACAGGAAAGAAAAAAATACATAATACATGGCCTCTTAGGACTTCCATAGAAAAATACTTATGGTAACATGTTACTGCATTTGTTTTATTTTATTTTTTTTATGAGACAACAACAATAAAGTACAGCCAAACCCAATAAATACATAAATTCTGGATTCCTTTGTCACTTTGATATAAAGTAATCACTAGTTAAACTCTTTCAGACAGGTGATGGGGTTTTCATTTTTGTACAACAAGACATTATTTGATTATTACAGTCTTTCCTTTTCTGGCAGACAATATTGGCAGAAGCAGCATTTCATTCTTGGGCTGATGATAGACGAATCATCTGCAACCTGTTTCAGAATGCAGCTGACTGCTGAAATGCGTGAGTTGGGTTTCTGACTATCTCTTTCACCTATTATGTCTGTTCTCTTCTTGCCCGCCGTCTCATTTCAGCCCTGTCTCTCTCTCAAACTCTCTAATATATACAAGTTGCAGATGGATACCTGAATTCTGAGTCTTCTGTGAGATGTTTATTGCATCTGTGCAGTGCAGATTATAAGTATTCATGACTGATAATTTAAGCTCCCTAATTCTGTAAGACTTTAACTCAACCAATTGCTCAGACATTGCTCAACAGAAGGATGCACCCAAGAGACCTGAATTAAATACTATTAAATTAATTGTTCATGCTTTGTAGTATATAAAAATTAATGCCCTGTGTTTTTAATTTAAAATCATTGTAGGCAATGACCTCTTTAACATACCACTGTGTAACTTCATTAAATATTTGGTAACTCATTGGTTTTTACTGTTTTAATTATATCCTTAATATCTTTGATTAGCATGAGGAATTACGTATATACTTCCGTCAGCACAGTTTTGGATGGCTGCAGTGGTTTTAACCTTCTCATGTTTCCATGCTTATTACGATTTAGGGGTCTCTATGTCAAATTTTCACTACAATGTTAATGTTTCATGACTGATCCCACAGGACTGTTTTTACACACTTGTATTCATATATAGTTTAAGAAATGTTTTAGCTGTAGCTCAAACATGGCACTTACAATGCCAAGGTGATGGGTTTGTTTCCCAAGTCTATAAGCTTAAATATATACTTTGAATGTCCACCAAATGCATAAATGTCAGTATCTTTTAAGAACAATACTATCAGTTTCACCATTAGCTGATTTATTTATTTAATCTATGAATTAAGAAGGACATTTGTGAGTGAGATTGACCCGCTGTTACCAGGTACCAAATTATGAATAAAGTGTTTGGTCAATTATTCAATTCAAGAGTAAATGGTGTTATTACTGCTGACTGTATATTTTGACTGTTGAAGAACAGGAGAGAGGCAGAGTGAGAGAGTGAGAGAGAGAGAGAGAGAGAGAGAATGTCAAACTACACATTGGCTATGAAAAAGTTGGCTATGAAATTTTTTTGAGATATCAATCAATTAATTAAAATCATGGTGGATCTTTTCCCACAATTGATGCGACATTGAAATGATGAACAAACAAATATAAAATTATAAGGAAATAAAATAAATAAATAAATAAATAACACTTAAAATTATCTAGTGCATAAAGTGCATCTCCACTGCATGTCTGTTTGTAATTAACCAATCACATTCAAACTCTTACTAAAAGTTAATTAAACATCTGCTTGTCACGAATAAAAAATCTGCGGTTTCTGTAGGATATTCTGAGCATTTTCTTCATCATGTCTTATACAGATAACAACATAATGTGGTGTGTTTAGAAATACCACTGGATTTTTTGCAATCATTGATCTTCACTATATATTTCCAGTATTTTTTCCTGGTATACTCATTTTTGTTGTCATAGATTTTCTGCCCGCATATAATGCTTCTATTAGTTTTGTACTCTCTTTGCTTAAATGTCATAGAATACCTGTAAATTCACACCAAACCAGTGCAAATGTTTAGCATAAAAATGGGCACATTTTTAAATTTCATCTGATAAGTGATTGAAGTATATTTTACACCAATATTAAGCCATCAAAGTATGGGACATCAAAGTATGCCATTCTTTCAGTCACAAGAAAGGGGCAGATTGAAACATACCTTTGTTGTTTTGTTGAAAGAATCTCTTCTCCAGAGACAAAAAAAAAAAAAAAAATCCCCAGCTCTCTGCAGATTCCAAACTATAACTCCAAATGAAATAGTTACATTCCCTTTGTTGTTCAAAACACTGTGTAATCTTCATCCTTCCATGCTAGATTAAATGTTTTAATCATTTGGCACTTACATCTCAAATCAGAATATTACTGGGGTAAAATTGAAAAAGCTTAAGATAGTTAGCAGGTTTTTAAGGTTTTTAAGCTAAAAAAAAAAAGCAAACAAAAAAAACAAACAAATACATTTCCTATACGTAGACATCACTGCAAATTGTGATTTGCCAGGGACAGAGTTTTGATTAAGAAAGCCTAACTTTCACACAATTCCTTATATTATGACCTCAAAACAATTTTAACATACTGTGATATTTGAATACCAATAGTTTGGAACATTAGGATCACATATACATCTATGGGTTTTCTAACATAGTAGGTCTGCACAGTAGCGGTACAGTGTGATATGGCATTACACTTGTGAGGTGAAGCAGTAGGAATTCTGTGTAACTACAGAGTGACAAAACAGCTCAAATCCGTGTATCAGCGAATGATTCATAACACTTTAGCATTTTTCATGTAGGTTCAGAGTTGGGTTTGGTTTAGGGGTATTTCCAACATGATAAAGACTCAACAGACATTTGAATTATGAACCACTGCATTACAAACAACATAATAAAACATTCCCACATCTGTTTTAGCGGCACTCACAGGATATTTCACTTTTAAACAGCCACAAAATGTATAGTAAGGTACGTGATATCAGTTTTGCAGAAAAATCGCCACAAGCACGTATTTCCAATGAGACTGGGTTGCAAATTATTATTATTTTTTAAAAAAAATTTTTTTTAGGGTCATTGCATTGCTCTGTGCCAGGATTGTTTTGCCCATGATCACAGGGCTTATTAAAAGAAACCCCAAAACACACAGAACTCTCCATTAACCTAACTCTTGCCCAAGGGTGGAACGCAAAATGAGTTTGTTAAGCCAGTTTTTAGTTAGCTATCATTTGCCCCTTTTGAACATCCAATTAATAAAATTAATCATGGAAATGTGGAAGCATTCTCTTGTTATGGTAAATGTCACATGATAGATAATGATAAGAATCTTTGATAAGCCACTCATGTATTTCTCCCTGTAACTAATGAGAAATTTGGGTAACACTTTAGAATAAGGTTCCATTAGTTAATGTTAGTTAACTACTTTCGTTAACATGAACTAAGCAAGAACAATCCTTCTACAGCATTTATAAGTCTTAGTTCATGTTAATTTCAACATTTACTAATGCATTATTTAAATCAAAAGTTGTGCTTGTTAACATTAGTTAATGCACTGTGAATTACCATGAACTAACAATGAATAACTGTATTTTCATTAACTAACATTAACGAAGATGAATAAATACAGTAATAAATGTATTATTCATTGTTTGTTCATGTTAATTAATACATTAACTAATGGAACCTTATTCTAAAGTGTTACCGAAATTTGCAATTAATCGTTGTTGAATTAATGATTTATCATACATAATGTAGTTGGCCATAGACTGATAGTATCATTCTTAAATCTGAAAAATACTATTATTTAGTATATTTCCAAACAGAACAAGGCCTACACATTGGAAAAAAGTGCCAATTTACTCTTTGTAAGAACTAGGGTGTTTAAACCTAACAAGAATGTTAAAGGGGGGGGGGGGGGTGAAATGCTCGTTTTCACTCAATATCCTGTTAATCTGGAGTACCTATAGAGTAGTACTGCATCCTTCATAACTCCAAAAAGTCTTTAGTTTTATTATATTCATAAGAGAAAGATAGTCTGTACCGATTTTTCCTGGAAAAACACGAGCCGCTGGAGGCGTGACGTGTGGTCGGAGCTGAAGAATCACTAGCGCGAATAGGCTTTTGCGTTGAGAGCGTGTGGAAGCTGTGACATTACCGTGAGGGAAAAACCATCATCCAAAACAAACCATGGCTTACAGTCAGATTCAGCCGTTTATTTATGATCCAGAATCAGATCCCGAGGCGGAAACTGAACGAGAGCAGCAGCAGCAACAACTCGCTCCGAGCGGGGCTCGAACCCGGGTCTCTGGCATGGGAGGGGACGCACTAACAAGGAGGCAGAGATATTTGAAGCAGTTTTACTCACCGCCTGCGGTTCCAACACACAATCGTGACCCTTTTTCCTTGGGATTGCATCATCCTTAACCCCTTACTAGTAACCCCCCTTTTTTGGCATGGAGACCGAAATTACATACCCAAAATAAAAAGGTTTCTGCTCATGATTCTTTCTGACTAGATACATAATCAACCATTGTTCACAAAGCTGACACTTTAAAGTTTACTGTTCAGGAATCAGAATCACTCAGACTGTTATGATAATAGAGATATATACAGTCTTGTTCAAAATAATAGCAGTACAATGTGACTAACCAGAATAATCAAGGTTTTTAGTATATTTTTTATTGCTACGTGGCAAACAAGTTACCAGTAGGTTCAGTAGATTGTCAGAAAACAAACAAGACCCAGCATTCATGATATGCACGCTCTTAAGGCTGCGCAATTGGGCAATTAGTTGAAAGGGGTGTGTTCAAAAAAATAGCAGTGTCTACCTTTGACTGTACAAACTCAAAACTATTTTGTACAAAAAAAAAATTTCTGGGATTTAGCAATCCTGTGAATCACTAAACTAATATTTAGTTGTATGACCACAGTTTTTTAAAACTGCTTGACATCTGTGTGGCATGGAGTCAACCAACTTGTGGCACCTCTCAGCTGTTATTCCACTCCATGATTCTTTAACAACATTCCACAATTCATTCACATTTCTTGGTTTTGCTTCAGAAACAGCATTTTTGATATCACCCCACAAGTTCTCAATTGGATTAAGGTCTGGAGATTGGGCTGGCCACTCCATAACATTAATTTTGTTGGTTTGGAACCAAGACTTTGCCCGTTTACTAGTGTGTTTTGGGTCATTGTCTTGTTGAAACAACCATTTCAAGGGCATGTCCTCTTCAGCATAGGGCAACATGACCTCTTCAAGTATTTTAACATATGCAAACTGATCCATGATCCCTGGTATGCGATAAATAGGCCCAACACCATAGTAGGAGAAACATGCCCATATCATGATGCTTGCACCTCCATGCTTCACTGTCTTCACTGTGTACTGTGGCTTGAATTCAGAGTTTGGGGGTCGTCTCACAAACTGCCTGTGGCCCTTGGACCCAAAAAGAACAATTTTACTCTCATCAGTCCACAAAATGTTCCTCCATTTCTCTTTAGGCCAGTTGATGTGTTCTTTGGCAAATTGTAACCTCTTCTGCACATGCCTTTTTTTTAACAGAGGGACTTTGCGGGGAATTCTTGAAAATAGATTGGCTTCACACAGACGTCTTCTAACTGTCACAGTACTTACAGGTAACTCCAGACTGTCTTTGATCATCCTGGAGGTGATCATTGGCTGAGCCTTTGCCATTCTGGTTATTCTTCTATCCATTTTGATGGTTGTCTTCCGTTTTCTTCCACGTCTCTCTGGTTTTGCTCTCCATTTTAAGGCATTGGAGATCATTTTAGCTGAACAGCCTATCATTTT
Organism: Carassius gibelio; assembly: GCF_023724105.1. NCBI lineage: Eukaryota > Metazoa > Chordata > Actinopteri > Cypriniformes > Cyprinidae > Carassius > Carassius gibelio. Next base: position 23,368,181 of record NC_068386.1, on the reverse strand, counting down.
TTGCACCTCTTTATAGGTTTTCCCCTCTCTAATCAACATTTTAATCAAAGTACGCTGTTCTTCTGAACAATGTCTTGAACGACCCATTTTCCTCAGCTTTCAAATGCATGTTCAACAAGTGTTGGCTTCATCCTTAAATAGGGGCCACCTGATTCACACCTGTTTCTTCACAAAATTGATGACCTCAGTGATTGAATGCCACACTGCTATTTTTTTGAACACACCCCTTTCAACTAATTCAACTAATTGCCCAATTGCACAGCCTTAAGAGCGTGCATATCATGAATGCTGGGTCTCATTTGTTTTCTGAGAATCTACTGAACCTACTGGTAACTTGTTTGCCACGTAGCAATAAAAAAATATACGAAAAACCTTGATTATTCTGGTTAGTCACATTGTACTGCTATTATTTTGAACAAGACTGTAAGCTCAAACATAAAAACAAAAATAAAAATATAAAAAACATATGTTTTAAATGTATTTAAAAAAATGTTGATGTAGGAAATGAGTTTGAAAACACAGTGTAGCTAAGGCCACAAGTCTTCCAAACCTTCATAAAAAATTTCATAATCGAATCTGTAAAACTGTGAATTTTATGAAATATTTTCTAAGGCCATGTCATGTGTGTTTTTAGAGAAGGCTAATCAGATTGATTTATGGCCCTTGTCATCTCTGTGAGATCTCACATGTAAACTCTCCTGTGTATTTTGTGTTTGTTTGGCTGTGAAAACTGCCCGATTAATCCCTATCTGTTATTCCATTGTTCTCACCAAACGAGTCTTTCACACCTCCGCCAGGTATGACACATTATCCGCATTATTCTTTTATCATTATTCTTTTGTTTTTATCCCACCTTTATTAGCCTTGATTGTGGTTTTTCAGGCTTTACAAAGACACAAAGCAGCAATCTCACTTCAGTCTCTGTTTGCATTTAGCCCTTATTTATCAAAAGTCTTACTATAAAAATACAACAAAACATTTTCTTACGACCTTACGTGAATTATTGTGACAAAAATGCATGATGAAGAAGAAAAGCACCTGCTATTAGTAGCATTGGTGCTAACGTTAGCATCAAGCTACATCTGACAATTTATGAAATTATTAGTACACTTTTACTAAAAACTCACTTTAAACCCCGATCGAGTGTTTATAATAACTTCCTTTAGCGATCAGGGGTGGAATTTGGTCGTTTACTGTTGTAAAAATATGTTATTTGTAGCCTTTTTCATCGCTGCACAAGTTAGCATTTCCGATGTACATTTTCGATTTTTTTTATAAAAACGCCCCAGATCTCAAGAAATTCTCATACCAAGCTTTACTATCGTAATCGCGGGTTTATTGTTCGGATATTTTGTGTGTACAGAGGTTTTTCAGTGTTGTTTTGGCCAGATAACTACCAGGAAGTGTGCAGGAAGCATGTGACACGATGGGGCGGTGTCCAGATATTACACTCTCAGATTGACTTTTGGGAAGGCCCAATCAGAGTCTGAGCCACACAGCACGAGCTGCCGGCACAGCAAACACATACACAGATCGCTGGGAGAGGCTGTTTATCATCTGATCGCGTAAATCCGTGGAAAATGAATAGAAATGACGATTCTGTCTGAAGAAATATGAAGTAAACATCAGTAAATATATCCATATATCTCCGCAGATATGCATCTTTGGTCTATAAATCCTTATTGACGCTGTTCAGTGAGTCTATGTGAACACAAATAAACCGCTTTTGACGTGACTGAATATGAGTGAGTGCTGAATTTCTATTCAAAATGTGGCATAATACGGATTTATTATTTTGCACTCCTGACATAAATCACTAAATATCTGTCACTGCAACAATGTTTTATCAAAATATTGGTCAAATATCGAAGCTAGAGTCTTTAAACTTTCAATTGATGCATAGTTTGTCCAGATGAAGTAAGACAGTGATGTTTAATGTGCTGTGAAAGTGAAACAATAATAAACTGGGGCCGTCAGCGATGTTCGCACGTAAAGGGGTTAAGAAATAAACGATATGTCCGTCGTCAAACTAGGCCTTGTTTGTAAAACAAGCATCTTCGAAATGCAGGGAACAAACAAAAACACTTGCACAACTCCGTTGATGCTCTGTAAAAATAAACTCCATCCACTGGTCCCTTAATGCTGTTTTTTTTTTTGGTAATCTGTGCATGGTTGTCAAGGGGGGGTGAAATGCTATTTCATTCATACTGAGTTTTTTACACTGTTAAAGAGTTGGATTCCCATGCTAAACATGGACAAAGTTTCAAAAAATAAGTTGAAAATTAAGTTTTGGCAACCAAAAACACACTTCTTTTGTGACTTTTCGCAACGCTCTCGCTCTGATCAGTGAATCGCTCTGATCAGTGAAATGTCTGTGCTGCTCATAAATAAAAATAACCTGCACAAGTATACAGATGCGCGTGGCTACTGCAAAAAAAAATAAAAAAATAAAATTTGCTATTTCTGCCTAAAATATGAAAATGTTTTAAAAGTTGCAGTTTCTGTCAGAAATATGAAAACAAAAACCTAATTATTAGTAATGTATTTTGATGAATTATGTCATGTTTTATCAATGTCAAAATAAGTGAGATGACCAATCAAATCCAAGTATGCAGGTTTTTTCTGTTCAAAGAAGCAAAGCACAAATTCCAGCACAAAGCATCAGTTTAACATGTTAGTCAACTGTTTAAAATATATGTTTAAATGGCCATTAGCTATGTCCAGTGATGCAATCTACAGAAAGCGAGAGAAAGGGAGAGAGATTTGCATGTGTGAATTACCTGTGCCTCCCTCTACAAACAATGAAGCTGTGTGTTTAGTTATTTAATAAATAAATAAATAAATACTGTAAAAAAAATACTTCATAATGTAGCTTTTGAATAACTTTTAGCACAATGCAAAGTGACTAGGTGAGGAAAGCTTGGCAGTGCATACAGTTCTGGGAGAAAGGTGAACATTTGTCCTCTGCATGCACATTGGCATTTGGCTGTGGTGCTGAACTCATGAGGTGCACAAGACAGAGCTGGGGATGTGATGATGCATTTTGTGCTGTTCTAAACATCAGCATCCCTGTACACTGGGGCTATTGAAGCAGAGAAAAGCTAGGAGAGCTGGTTGCAGGTAGCTCTTAGTTTATTTCCCAGCTTCTTTGAATTGTCCAACTGTCAAACAACCCACTGGTATATCAAAGTAAATTGTGTGTCCTGGATGATGTCAAAAATAACCTCACACTCACTTTTCAGAGTGAAATGCAGAAATTATTTTAATCACATCATAGTGACCACATTTTTTTTTTTTTACTGTCTGGGTTTTCTAAACTACGTTAAATGTCCAGGTCTTGGTTTTGTTTTCCACAACATTGCATTGTATGTATACAGCAGGTGGACGACCAAAATAGTTGGCGGCAGCAGGTGGCGCAAAGGAATGGGTTGCAAACTGACTGTAATTGTAAAATTTTGGTTTGTAAATGGAGATGAAAAGAAAAATTATAAAACAACATTAACATTGTAATATAAAATTGTAACATTTAAAAACCATTAGAAAATTTACAGTGAGTTAATTTAAAAACGCAGGATAATCTTAGGCTACGTATCAAAAATTCAAAGAAAGACCATCACACATTTCGGTTCGTTCTTGGCAAAAAATAAATAAATAAATAAAAAATCCTTCAGGTTCCATATGCAGAGTGAAATGAGAACGGTCCAGTATTTAGAAATAATTCTTATTTACTCTGCTATTATTCTTGATTTTGAAATTTTGCCTTTACTGTGTGACCAAAAATTAAGTATTAATTGTTTCAGCCATTTGATCGTGCTGGTGTCTCACGCACATATTCATTAGAAACAGCACCCGCTTACCGTGTCATTCGGCGTGAACAGCAGTCCACTTTGGCATATTTTTTGCACATTATCAATCAATCAATCACCTTCATTTATATAGTGCTTTAAACAAAATACATTGCGTCAAAGCACTGAACAACATTCATTTGGAAAACAGTGTCTCAATAATGCAAAATGATAGTTAAAGGCAGTTTATCATTGAATTCAGTGATGTCATCTCTGTTCAGTTGAAATAGTGTCTGTTTTTATTTGCAATCAAGTCAATGATATCGCTGTAGATGAAGTGACCCCAACTAAGCAAGCCAGAGGCGACAGCGGCAAGGAACGAAACTCCATCGGTGACAGAATGGAGAAAAAAACCTTGGGAGAAACCAGGCTCAGTTGGGGGGTCAGTTCTCCTCTGACCAGACGAAAACCAGTAGTTCAATTCCAGGCTGCAGCAAAGTCAGATTGTGCATATTTTTTGCACATTATGATTTTTTTCTGTTGATACTGAAACATGCGTGAACTACAAAGCCTATTTTACCTAATGAATAATAGTTTAGCTTCAAATTGGGCAACATTACGAATATGGAAACATTTCCCATATAGCAAAAATCATCTGGGCCAATCTGAAGTTCTGGTCCAGATTCGCACAAAGGACTCGGACCAATGTCTTTTGGCACAATGGGCAAATACCGGCAGGGATTAATTTTTTCCGGATCTGGACCAGATGTGGATTCTTTTATGATGATTTGGTCTAAATGTGGGCAGGATCTGGGCCAGCTCATTTAGTATATAAACTGTAATATATATATATATATATATATATATATATATATATATATATAGAGGCATATGCACACACAGACAAATAAGTTGTATACATATCTAGAATTCAAATACAGTTCGTTTATTTGTATAGTGCTCTTCACAATACATATTTCAATGCAGCTTTAAAGAAAATGCATTTTTCATTGAAAAAATAATGTCCATATGCAACAGTATTTGTACAGTTCCCGGATAATACAAATCATATAAGTAGATTATGACTGTATTTAAGCAGAAATTATTAATACCATTAAAGCAATCATTACAAGCATCTTACATAATAGATAATTAAATATTTTACTGTCTTATGCCTACTGATTTTTTAAAAGTTATTATATGAAGCTCTTAGACAACAAAAAGTTTAAAGTATTGATTTAGCTGTACAGAAAATTTGTGTACTGAACACTCTATTAAAACAATATTTATATTAAAACAATTGAATTTGAAAAAACAATCTGGCTTCAGAAGTGGACATTCAACTGAGACTGCCTTGCTGTCAGTTGTTGAAGCCCTAAGACTGGCAAGAGCGGAATCCAAATCTTCAGAACTTATCCTGCCTGATCTGTCCGCTGCTTTTGACACGGTAAACCACCAGATCCTCCTATCAAACCTACTGGCAAAGGGCATCTCAGGAACCACACTTCAGTGGTTTGAGTCTTACCTATCAGATAGGTCCTTCAAAGTATGTTGGAGAAGTGAGGTGTCCAAGTCTAACTACTAAATAATGTCCCATCTAACTACTGGGGTGCCTCAGGTGTCAGTTCTTGGACCACTTCTCTTCTCTGTCTACATAGCATCATTAGGTTCTGTCATTCAGAAACATGGCTTTTCATACAACTGCTATGCTTATAACACTCAACTCTACCTCTCATCCTAATGATCCGACGGTAGCTACTCGCATCACAGATTGTCTAACAGACATTTCGATCTGGATGATGGACCATCACCTTCAACTGAATCTGGCCAAGACAGAACTGCTTGTGGTTCCAGCAAACCCATCGTTTCATCACAATTTCACCACCAAGTTAGGCACATCAACCATTACTCCTTCAAAAACAGCCAGAAACCTTGGAGTTATGATTGATGATCAGATAACTTTCTCGGACCACATTGCTAAAACGGTCCGATCCTGCAGATTTGCTTTATTCAACATCAAGAAGATCAGGCCCTTTGTTTTGGAACATGCTGCACAACTCCTTGTTTAAGCTCCTGTTCTGTCCAGACTGGACTATTGCAATGCTCTCTTGGCAGGTCTTCCAGCCGGTTCTATCAAACCTTTACAATTAATGCAGAATGTGGCAGCAAGATTCATTTTTAATCAGCCGAAAAGAATACATGTCACACTATATCAGTTTGCACTGGCTACCAATAGCTTCTCTTGCATAAAATTCTAGGCATTGATGTTTGTCTTCAAAACTACCACTGGCTCCTGCACCCATTTACCTAAATATATTACTTCAGATGTATGTGCCCTCTAGAAGCTTGCTTTCTGCAAGTGATCGTTGCTTGAATGTGCCATCCCAAAGAAGCACAAAGTCACTTTTACAGACTTTTAAAATAAAATGTTGCCTCCTTGTGGAATGACCACCCCAACTCAATCTGAGCAGTGCTTAGCCATCTTCAAGTAACAGCTTAAAACCCATCTCTTTCATTTTTATATGACACTAGTTTGGGTGTATGTGTGTGTGTATGTGTGTGTGTATGTGTGTGTATATATATATATATTCTCATCAGTGATCAGAGGCAGCTGCATCAAACTCCAACAGCCTACTTAATGCTCTGTCTTTCGTCTCTTGTTTGTCAGATCGTTGTTTGCTGCATGTCTGTATTCCACCATATTCCTATATCTCCACCCGGGTGCCCACTGAACCGGTTATTTGTGCCAGAGGGATAACGGTCCGACGTTATTTAGTGGGGGCATTGTTCCAATGTGGCTTATCATCAAAGAGTTAACCGTACTAAGTTTTTGGTCAAGCAACGATTCTGGTGGCAACTTATGGCTCGCGATGTTCACAGTTTTGTTTTGGCTTGCTCGGTTTGCGCCACTGGTAAGACTTCCAGTCGACCCCCAGATGGGTTACTTCAACAGCTGCAGGTCCCTTCAAGACCCTTGGTCCCATATTGCGCTAGATTTTATTAATTATTAATTAATTATTAAACTGAGAAAGCCAACCAAGATTTAGAAAGGGTGTTGCGATGTCTGGTCTCCAAGAATCCTTCCTCATGGAGCCAACAACTGTCAATGGAGGAGTACACCCACAATACGTTACCAGTATCAGCCATGGGCCTAGCTCCGTTCGAGTGTAGTTAAGGATACCAGCCACCAATTTTTCTCAGTCTGGAATCCGAAGTTGCAGTCCCCTACGTTCACGCCTTTGTCCAGAGGTGTCACCACACATGGACTAAAGCCCGCCCGAAAGACTCTACTCCAAGTGGGGGCACACACCAAGGCTAAAGCCTCCGGTATACGTCGTTGGTCAAAAAGTGTGGCTTTCTACCAAGAACATTCCTCTCCATTCCATTTCCAATAAGCTTGATCCCAAATTCATTGGCCTGTTCACTGTCACCAAGATAATTAGTCCGGTGGCAGTCCGCCTTAAACTTCCTCCAGCGTACAGGAGAATTCACCTGCCTTTCATGTATCAAAGATAAAGCCTGTGTTTCATTCTTTGATAAATCCGCCTGCCCAGGTCCTGTTCAGAATTCATTCTTGTGGGTTCGTTCCAGTTCACTGTTTCTGTGGATTACGTCATCATCACCTGGACCTCTCATTATCCTTCACCAGCGCACTCAACTCACCATCTCACCCGTCCTGTTCTGTCATTGAGGTCCCTGCACCACCCACCGTCAGCTGAAGCCTTTCTCATTGACATTACTCTAATAAAACCGTTACTTGCATTTTGCTTTCTGTCTTCAATCCTGACAACCTGTTTTATACAGTAAAAAAATACACAACAAAGTAAACATTACACAGATATGTTATGAATGCATTTGTTTAATTTAGTATTAGAAAGCAAGGAATGCAATGTTTAAGCCTTACATATACAAGTCTCAGTTTATTAACATGCTTTACTGTGGAAATTAGTACACTTCTTTTAATCACTGACTTGAGATGAAAAATAGTTTGTGCCCAAATGACACACAGACTTATTATAGCATTGCTATAGGGTTATGAGTGTCATAACAGGTATATTGTTCAGGATGCGGAGTGTAAAGTTATTAGAAGGAGCATCTCTTTTCAGAAAGCTGCATGCCACAATTGTCCATAACAAACAGTATGTTTTAAACAGCGCTAGTTGTGACATTATCAGACACTCAATATTATCAATACTCAATTATACAGTATTGTTCAAAATAATAGCAGTACAATGTGACTAACCAGAATAATCAAGGTTTTTCGTATATTTTTTTATTGCTACGTGGCAAACAAGTTACCAGTAGGTTCAGTAGATTCTCAGAAAACAAATGAGACCCAGCATTCATGATATGCATGCTCTTAAGGCTGTGCAATTGGGCAATTAGTTGAATTAGCTGAAAGGGGTGTGTTCAAAAAAATAGCAGTGTGACATTCAATCACTGAGGTCATCAATTTTGTGAAGAAACAGGTGTGAATCAGGTGGCCCCTATTTAAGGATGAAGCCAACACTTGTTGAACATGCATTTGAAAGCTGAGGAAAATGGGTCGTTCAAGACATTGTTCAGAAGAACAGCGTACTTTGATTAAAAAGTTGATTAGAGAGGGGAAAACCTATAAAGAGGTGCAAAAAATGATAGGCTGTTCAGCTAAAATGATCTCCAATGCCTTAAAATGGAGAGCAAAACCAGAGAGACGTGGAAGAAAACGGAAGACAACCATCAAAATGGATAGAAGAATAACCAAAATGGCAAAGGCTCAGCCAATGATCACCTCCAGGATGATCAAAGACAGTCTGGAGTTACCTGTAAGTACTGTGACAGTTAGAAGACGTCTGTGTGAAGCTAATCTATTTTCAAGAATCCCCCGCAAAGTCCCTCTGTTAAAAAAAGGCATGTGCAGAAGAGGTTACAATTTGCCAAAGAACACATCAACTGGCCTAAAGAGAAATGGAGGAACATTTTGTGGACTGATGAGAGTAAAATTGTTCTTTTTGGGTCCAAGGGCCAAAGGCAGTTTGTGAGACGACCCCCAAACTCTGAATTCAAGCCACAGTACACAGTGAAGACAGTGAAGCATGGAGGTGCAAGCATCATGATATGGGCATGTTTCTCCTACTATGGTGTTGGGCCTATTTATCGCATACCAGGGATCATGGATCAGTTTGCATATGTTAAAATACTTGAAGAGGTCATGTTGCCCTATGCTGAAGAGGACATGCCCTTGAAATGGTTGTTTCAACAAGACAATGACCCAAAACACACTAGTAAACGGGCAAAGTCTTGGTTCCAAACCAACAAAATTAATGTTATGGAGTGGCCAGCCCAATCTCCAGACCTTAATCCAATTGAGAACTTGTGGGGTGATATCAAAAATGCTGTTTCTGAAGCAAAACCAAGAAATGTGAATGAATTGTGGAATGTTGTTAAAGAATCATGGAGTGGAATAACAGCTGAGAGGTGCCACAAGTTGGTTGACTCCATTCCACACAGATGTCATGCAGTTTTAAAAAACTGTGGTCATACAACTAAATATTAGTTTAGTGATTCACAGGATTGCTAAATCCCAGAAAAAAAAAATGTTTGTACAAAATAGTTTTGAGTTTGTACAGTCAAAGGTAGACACTGCTATTTTTTTGAACACACCCCTTTCAACTAATTGTCCAATTGCACAGCCTTAAGAGCGTGCATATCATGAATGCTGGGTCTTGTTTGTTTTCTGACAATCTACTGAACCTACTGGTAACTTGTTTGCCACGTAGCAATAAAAAAATATACTAAAAACCTTGATTATTCTGGTTAGTCACATTGTACTGCTATTATTTTGAACAATACTGTACATCATAACATTCAAATAGCTTGAATAACTCATCATCCACTAAACACTGAACAGATTGTTATATAGGGTTGCTGGACAATTTCTCAATCAATTTACACAATTAACATGGAACATACCGTTAACAGAAATAAAAACATCTCTTGGCGAAGATTTTATAAATAAATAATAATAAAAAAAGCATACCAAACAATATAATGTAATACATTCAAGATTCAAGATTTTTATTTATTCGTCACATACAAAATTGTATATAGCATATATAACCAGCAGTGAAATGTGAGTCAGGTCCGCTCCATGGACAGTGCAATTATTAAAGAAAACAACACAGATGAAAATATACATAAATAAAGCTATGTAAGAATGAAATAAAAGTAAACAATAAAAATCTAAGAATAAAATATAAAAAATGTATATTGTAGAATTAAATATAGAATGCAAAATAATGTGCATGAACTGTAGTCTTAAATATTAAGATGTACAGGGATGTACAATGTGCATATATGCATTTTACTGTAGTCTTAAATATTAAGATACACAGGAATGTACAAAAAGCAAATGTGCAAAACAGGGTGACACTGTCAGTATGTCTATGTGAGGTATTGAATAAAGTAAAAAGATAAAGTGAACATTAAGTGGAGGCATGAGGATGTTAAGAAGCTGGTTTAGAGTTTAAGAGCCTGATGGCCTGGGGGAAGAAACTCCTCCTGAGTCTCTCAGTTTTTGCCATCAGGCTACAGTAGCGCTTACCAGATGGCAGCAAAGTGAAAATATGATTACTGGGGTGGGTGGAGTCTTTGATGATTTTTGCAACTCTACTTCTGCAGCGTTTGGGGGTAGATATCCTGCAGAGAGGGGAGAGCAGACCCTGAAATGCGCTCAGCTAAGCGCACAACTCTCTGCAGGGCTTTGCAGTCTTGACTGGAGCTGTTCCCATACCACACTGAGATACACTGAGTCAATACACTTTCTATGGCCCAAGAATAGAAAGTTTTCAGGATTGCTGGTGAGCGAGTAGAGCAGGTTACTCAGGACACAGCCCTGCGGGGCTCCTACGTTCAGGGTGATGGAGCTGGAGGTGTACTGGCCTAGTTTCACCACTTGAGGTCTGCCGGTGAGGAAATCAAGGATCCAGTGTGAAGAATTCAGTCCAAGGTCTATGAGTTTGGAAGCTAGCTTTATGGGGACTATAGTATTAAAAGCTGAGCTATAGTCAATAAATAGCAGCCTTACATAGTTCCTGTTAATGCTGTTAATGTTTGTGAGAGAAGAGTGCAGGATGTGAGAGATGGCATCATCTGTGGATCTGTTTGGGCGATAGGCAAACTGAAGAGGGTTCAAAGTATCCAGGATGGAGGAGCAGATGACGTTTTTAACCAGTCCCTCAAAGACCTTCATGATGTGAGGGCAACTGGACGATAGTCATTCAGACAAGAGGGATTATTGTTCTTAGGCACAGGGATGATGACCGATTTTTTGAATGAGGTGGGAACCACTGATGTAGCAAGAGACTCATTAAAAATGGATGTAAACAAACCAGCGAGCTGATCAGCACAGGACCGCAGAACACAGCCAGAAATCCCATCAGGTCCGGCTACTTTCCTTATATCACTCGCTTTAGTGCCCTCCGAACCTTGTCCTCCGACACGGTGATCGCATGATGATCGCTGCTCTGACTGCTGCTTCCTGACACGCTGATCGGCAGACTCGCACTGCTTCGATTGCTTTCAAAGCGGCCGTAGAAAGTGTTTAGCTCGTCAGCCAGCGACGGATCTGCTCTCACCTCTGCAGAGGATTTATTTCCAAAGTCACAGATGGTCCTTAGTCCTTGCCACATGCGTCGGGAGTCATTTAGCTGGAAATGTGACTCTATGCGTTCCCTGTGTCTGTGTTTGGCGGCTCTTACTGCGCGCCGGAGAGCATAGCACGATGCTTTGTACTCGCTCATGTTTCCCGACAGAAGACCGGCGCTGTAAACAGCAGTGCGTTTGTTTACTGCTGCATGGATTGATCTGTCCACCCACGGTTTCTGATTTGAGAATGTCCTTATAGTTATTGTATCCGTAGCTTGTTCGGCTAGCATGTTTACAAAGCTTAACGCTAAATCCGTGAACTTGCTGACGTCAGATGAACTCGCGCGAAACATGTGCCAGTCTACGTCATCAAGAGCAGCCTGTAACGTTGCTTCTGATTGGGCGGACCATCGCGTCACCACCCTCTGCACCGGGGGATCTTGAACGAGCCGTTGTTTATATTCCGCCATACGGTGTGAGGAAAATGGCGGCATGGTCCGATTTGCCGAAAGCCGGTAGTGAGCGAGCTTTGTAGGTTTCTTAAACTGAGTGTAGCAATGATCCAGTGTATTCGGTCCTCTGGTTGGACAGGATACATGTTGATAAAAATTAGGCATGACTTGCCTGAGTTTGGCTTTGTTAAAGTCCCCAGCAATGATAATGGCAGCATCAGGATGTTTGTTGATGTTGCCACTGAGCGCATCGTGAAGCTCAGACAAAGCCACTGTCTGCTTGTGGAGGGATGTAAACAGCAGTTATGATGATCGATGAAAACTCCCGAGGCAGATAGAATGGGCGGCAAATAATGGATAAATGTTCCAGATGAGGCGAGCAGGAGCGCGACAGAGTGGAGATATTCCTGGGGTCACATCATTTCTTGTTAATCATGAAACAAACTCCTCCCCCTTTAGATTTGCCGGCCTCGGCTGTCTTGTCCATCCGTAAAACAGAGAAGTTTTCAGACGGCGTTACAGCAGCGTCCGGGACCAAGGGCGTGAGCCACGTTTCAGACAAACAAAGGATGTTACAGTCCCTAATGTCCCGTTGGAAGTTCATCCTGGCTCTAAGATCGTCCATCTTATTCTCCAGAGACTGGACATCTGTGAGCAAAATGCTCGGTAAAGGAGGGCTGTGTGCTCTTTTCCTCGGTCTGTTGTGAATCCCAGCACGTTTCCCGCTGTGTTTCTTGTTTTGTCGCCTCGGGTGGTTATTCAGGTGGCCATTGTTCATCTCGGCGTTCTGGAGAATCTCAGATGGCCACGATGGGTTGGAGGATAAAGTGTCCTGAAACAGGTCAGTGAAGCGGTGTCCAATGTCCAAAAGTGTTTCCTTTTCATATATGATCAGTGCAGAGGTAATGTGTGTAAAAAGAGAAAGCAAAAGTAGGTAAAAAAGTAAATAAAAACATAATCTAAGCGGAGTGACCTGAACGGCGACCGGACTCTGCGACGCCATCTTGAAGTGATGTCTCTCTCTTCAGGGCCCCTTTGTTTCTATCATTCAGGATGCACCTGAGAGCATTCTGCCTGCTAGCATTTATTTGATCAACTGTATATTGTGAACAATTGCAAAATTGTTATTATTATTAAAATTATTAAAAAATATTTAAATAATTGTTTTCTGTTTTTACATACTTCAAAATATTATTTATTGCTGTGATCAAAGCTTGGTGTTGGAAACAGTTCTGCTGCTTTTTTTTGGGGGGGGGGGGGGGGGGGGGTATGTGATACTGTTTTAGGATTTATTGATGAATAAAAAGTTATACATTTATTACATGTAAATATATTATATTTTAATTACAATAAAAAAGATATTATCAGTTAAAATATTAATTTTCTTTGTGAATATATTGTAAAATATAATTTATTATTGTGATCAAAGCTAAATTTTCAAGTCAGTCAGATGATGAATATTATTAATATTATTAATAATTAATAATTATTATATGATGCAGTCACACTGTTACTCCAGTCTTAAGTGTCACATGATCTTCAGAAATCATCCCAATATGCTGATTTACTTCTCAAGAAACATTTCTGATTATTATCAATATTGAAAAACAGTTATGCTTTTTAATATATTAAAAAACCATGCTATACAACCTTTCAAATGTTTGATGTGTGTGTTATTAAATAGAAATGACTGTTTTTATTCAGCATATAGGCATTACATTGATATAAGTAAAATATTTATAATGTTGCAAAAAATATATTTCAAATAAATGATGTTCTTTTGAACTTTCTGTTCATCAAAGAATCATAAAAATGTTTTTATTTTATTTTATTTTAACAAGAACCGTTATTGATAACTGAGTACCAAAATAAATCCAGCACTAAATCAGCATGTTGGAAAAACTTCTGAAGGATCATGCTCTGAAGACTGCAGTAACAATGCTGAGAATTTACAGGAATAAAATACATTTTTAAATATATTCAAACAGAAAATTGTTATTTAACATTGTAATGTTGTTTCACTATAACTTAATATTTGATCAAATAAATGAATGCAGCCTTAATTTACTCACCTTTATTTATTGTCATTCTTTCTTCAGTCGAAAATAAATTAAGGTTTTTGAAGAAAACATACCAGGGTTTCTCTCTATATAGTGGACTTCAGTGGGGTTCATGGAGTGGAAAGTCCAAATTGCAGTTTTAAAGTGTTCTACATGATCCCAGACAAAGAAAAAAGGGTCTTATCTAGCAAAACGATTGGTCATTTGAAAAATAATAATAATAATATGTTTTTTAACCTCAAATGCTTGTCTTGTGTAGCTCTGCAATGCACAACAAGAGTTTTTCATCATACCCTAACTGTTATGAACCTGAATGCACAATGCGTTTGAGGTTAAAAAGTATATAAATAGTTTTTTTAGAAAATGATTTTAGGAAATTTATGTTATTGAGTACATAGCATAATAAGAACAAAATTTATTAGTAGAACAGTTTGGTAGCATGGTTTGACATACCTTGGTGAGGTTTTTAAATTAGCTGGTTTGAAAACTGATCCGGCTTGGAGTCATCTGCTGTCTTGGTTGGATTTGTCCCGAATGAGAGAGGTAAGCCCAACCTTACCTTATGTTTTATAGAACAAATAGGAAACTCCAAGGCACTTTCTTTAAGAAAAAATAAAAAGCCTTTATTTTATGGCTTGGTCATCATAAACCTTTAAAAACTCTGACACGTTTCGGCATACAAGCCTTCGTCAGGGAGTCAACAGTTTCCTAAACAAGAGTCCTTCTTATAAGTCTTCACACAACCAATCAAAAAACTCCATTTGGCAGAGGTAGGTTCAAAGTTGTAGGATAATAGAAAGACCACTAGATGTTCTCCTTAGTACTTAATAGAACAGGATTTTTGTGGCTACACACCAAGGTTACATACAATACATGCATCACCAAAGTACAGAAAATATAAATAAAAAATAAAATAATATTTCTAGAATTGTAGTTTTAGAGAAAAACACTGAGATCAAGTTCTTCATTCAGGCCTGGATATCTAGTCGCCTGCAGTTTATCAATCCAGAAACTTTCTCTCTGGTTTAGTAGTTTTTGCCTATTTCCTTTCCTTAGTGACAGTGGGATATGATTAATTCCACAGATCTGTACGGTAGATGGATCACTATTGTGGTGTTCTCCGTAATGTCTCGCCATAGGATAGTTCATGTTGCCCGTGCGAATCGCATATTTATGTCCAGCCAATCTGTCCTGTAAGCGCCTCTTTGTCCTTCCTATATAAAACACTTTACACTCAGGACATTCCAGTCTATATATAATAAATATTGTTTTACAACTTATAAAGTGGTTAATGGTAAACTGTTTCTGGGAAATAGTATCAACAAAGATTTAGACTGCAAAACATTTGTACAATGATTGCAGTGTTGACATTTATAAGACCCTTTGGGTTTAGATCCCAACCACATATATTGGCCTTCTGGTTTCAGATGGCTCTGGACCAGTTTATCTCGAATAGTAGGACATCTCCTGAAAGCTACCAGAGATGGCTCAGGAAACAGCTGGCCAAGCATGTCATCGCTTTCAATAATACCCCAATTGGGCTATATATATATATATATATATATATATATATATATATATATATATATATATATATATATATATATATATATATATATATAAGATCAGCATTTAAAAACTATAATAAACACACAATAATTATTTGCTTGATGACAGTTATTTTTATTATTGCAAAGTGAGATGAATGTAATCTGTAAAAGGGAAGTTTCATTTATCTACAATAGTTAGTCAGTGATTTTCGCAACACAGGTTCAAACTTGGTTGTGGGTTGTGGTGTTTTTTATTTTATTTTATATATAATAATATATATCAAATGATTAATACAAATGTGTGTATTCTGCAGTTGCTGGTTTATGTTACACCATTTTTTATTTTATTTGAGAAAGAGCATTTCCATGTTGCAACCAGTAGCGACTGAATTCAGTCCAGATGGAGAGGGTTGGAGTTTGGGGGTAGTTCTGTCTAGCTTGTGGGGGTTCTTGTACCTACAGAGTAGTACATACAATGTAATTTGGTTTGTAATATATAATATGTTTACATTATATATTCATATATGTATATATATATATATGTATATATATATATATATATATATATATATATATATATATATATATATATATATATATATATATATAAATATATATATATATGTAATGAAGAAAAAAAAATTAGGCAAATACTAATAAATGCTCATCGAACTCAGCATCAGGTGCACTGCGCAAATCTTGCACTCTGATATTTTTAGGAACAGAATACATTCTTGCATTTAAATGCGGCTGCTATTTTTTTTTTTTTTTAGTTCTACTTAAATTGTATGAAACAAGTAAAGAAGGCTCCCTTTAAAAACACTTAAGTTTTCAATTAATGAATCTGAGAATCTTAATCAATTAATTGATGAGAGAACTTGAGTTTAAATGTGAAGTTTTATTAATTTGTCCATTCTTTTCAGTTTCAGTGATTTAGCTAAACCGTGGCCAGGTTTAATTTTTTTTGTTTCTTGTTTTAGTTTGGCCTAAAAAATAAGAGTAAAATTATTCAATGTCTCACGTTTTCCTAAAATAATGGAAATAATTTATAAAACACACAACACTTTCTTAATCAGTGTACAGACAGATATCTTTTCCCCAAGTAGTTATCTGTCAAAATAAAGGACAGATAATGAAAAACAACGTATGTGCGTGTTTTATTGTTTAATTCATTTTAAGAAATGAACATAACCTCATAAGTAGGCTACTAAATTTTCATCTGTGAATATTAAATATTTTAACTACAGTTTTTTCTTTAATTTTCCACCGACTGCAGCCGTCAAGTGTAACACATCGGTGAGGCAAAGCTGATGGCTATTTGCGAAAAAAGTGCTTTGATGCCTTTGTTTGATAACTTGTGGTTGAAGCACCACTCAGCGGTCAAAAGCTGAAAATCCACTTTGCAGACACGGTAGCGGCGGCGCTTGCGGTGATAGAAAGCACACTCTGGTTGGCCACCTACTGTACATATTTGCTTTGTTTTGACCTTTATTTGTAGATCCAACCTCTCCAAGCCACGACTGGCCAATTATCTACAATCAGTGCTGGGTAGACTGTAGTATGTTACTGATTACAAATTACATGATGAAAACCCCAATTAGATTTTTTTTTAATTTTTTAAGTAATGTATTCTGACTACTATTAGATTACTTTTACTCTAAGTTTGATCTAACTTGTTTATAGATGTAAATGGGATCATTATAATAAATAATAAATAAAATAAATAAATAAACAGAGAATAAAATATAGGACTATTAACTGACATCAGAGAGCATTCAAAATGTATGTTTGATGTCAGGCATGCTTTAATGACAAAATATATTAACACATCATATATCTATCTAAAGAAAAAATTTTTTTTTAATGTACTAATATATATATATAAACAGTAAGAACACTCCAATATTGCTATGTTGAGCTAATTGGGATGCTCAAACAGAGAAATGTAATTATTATACAAAACCTAATTTCTTTAGAGTCATGTGGGACTAGTAGAATAGCATGTCACTAATACAGTATTAAGTGTCTTGCATTATCACTGTAGTAGAACTCACAGCCTGTTTCCCCCCACAGGAACCTGCATGAGGAAATTCAGGAATAACCAAAGGGCAAACCACACAGACATCTAAATCTCCCAGTGGGGCAGAAATCTCTGGAGGTCACAGTATTATTTTTTGAAAGGACAATGATGAATGGGATGTGCAATAAATGGCTTTGCAGGGGACTGTTATTAATGATAGCATAGGAAGCTGGAGGACACACTCATGCTCAGAGACATGTTCTGAAGGCAGATCTCTCAAGCACTCTCATCCTTTCTCTCCGTTTAATTTATTTGTTGAGTTTTTATTTATTTTTAAAGATGCAGTGTCAGCTCACTTGTACAGATTCTGCACACTGGGTCTTACAGAATATGTCAGTCAAAAGGTCAAATTCAACAATGATTTGTCTTTTGCTGTAACTATTTCAGTCTATAGGGCTTCGTTTAGACAGGCAGCAAAAACCTTTTTTTTTTTTTTTTTTGCTGTACAGGAGGAAAATATTTATTTGATCCCCTGGCTGATTTGTAAGTTTGCCCACTTACAAAGAAATGAAGGGTCTGTATTTGTTTTTTATGGTATGTTTATTAATTTATTTATTTTCAATGGATAGAGTAATTAACAATCTTTGTTATGTGTATAAGACACCGGTCCACACAGTCTGTATCTTCCATTCCATCCTCTCCATCACCATGGGCAAGACCAAAGGGCTATCAAAAGATGTCAGAGACAAGACTGTAGATCTGCACAAGACCATCAGCAAGAAGCTTGATGAGAAGGAGTCAACTGTTGGTGTGACTATTCGGAAATGTAAGAAATACCAAATAACTATCAATCGGCCTTGGTCTGGAGCTCCCTGCAAGAACTCAAATCATGGGATAAGGATGATTATGAGAAAGGTGGAAGTTCAGCCCAGAAATTCACTGGAGGAGCTTGTTAATGATTTTAAGGCAGTTGAGACCACAGTCACCAAGCAAAACACTGGTAACACAATATGACGCAATGAACTGAAATCCTTGCAGTGCCTGCATGGTCCGCCTACTCAAGAAGGCACATGTACAGGCCCGTTAAAGTTTGCCAGTGAACATCTTAATGATTCAGAGAAGGCCTGGGAGAAAATGCTGTGGTCAGATGAGACTGAAATGGAGCTCTTTGGCATTAACTTGACTCGCCATGTTTAGAGGGAGAGAAATGCTGACTATGACCCCAAGAACACCATCTTACAGTCAAGCACAGAGGTGGAAACATTATGCCCTGGGGCTGTTTTTCTGCTAAGGGTACAGAATTACTTAATTGCACTGAGGGGCAAATGGACGGGGCCATTTACTGTAAAATCTAGGACAAGATATTATTATTATTTTTATTATTATTATTATTATATATATATATATATATATATATATATATATATATATATATATATATATATATATATATATATATATATATATATATATTTATATATTTCTAACCAGCTTTGATTGTGGTGCTCAACAAGCAACAGCAGATTGGATTTTAGAAATTGTTCTATTTCTGCAATGTCAAAGCTGGAACAACAACATACAATGGCAATGATGATCTCAGTTACTGATTGTGTGATTTAGGGTCTGATTTAAGCTTGAATTTTATTTTGTGTTACATTTATAGCCATACTAAAGGCAATTTTTTCTCAAACCTTGAAAATAATTCAAACGTTGTCTGCAGTGTCTTGATGTCCAACACACTGAGGCTGCACTCGTGGATGATTCATGCGTTTATCGTGGCCGTATGAACATGGCAGCACTGCGATCGCGTCTCTCACTCCCTCAAGGGGAGTGCAGCAGACCCCTCTTTCGCCACCCATCCCAGTTTCTCTGGCTCGAACAGATTCGGCAGGGCTGCCCCCTCGGGTGTTGTCGCTGCCGCTTGGGTTACTTCATATGACGCCACTTCAGCACTGGTTGCACTCCCGAGTCCCAAAATGGGCATGGCGCCTCGGCACACATTGTGTCACCATCACACCGATGTGTCGCCGCCTATTCAGCCCCTGGTCGGACCTTGCCTTTCTATGGGCCGGCGTGCCCTTAGAACAAGTGAACAGTCATGTTGTTGTCACGACAGATGCCTCCAGCACGGGCTGGGGCATGACATTTAACAGGCAGGCAGCTTCAGGGTCCTGGACAGGACCTCGACTGCTTTGGCACATCAACTGTCTGGAGTAGCTGGCAGTGCATGTAGCTTTACAGCAGTTTAGTCCACGGACAACACTACAGATGTTTTATACATCAACCGACAGGGTGGTCTACGATCACGTCACATGCCTCAACTCGCCCGCCATCTCCTCCTCTGGAGTCAGATGTGGCTCAAGTCGCTGCGCGCTATCCACATCCCGGGCTCTATGCAAGTATGTGTTTCCCCCAGTGAGCCTGTTCGCACAGACACTGTGCAAGGTCAGGGAGGATGAGGAACAGGTCCTGTTGGTTGCGCTTTACTGGCCCACCCGGACCTGGTTTTCAGAACTCATGCTCCTCGTGACAGCCCCTCCTTGGCGCAACCCACTGAGGAGGGACCTTCTCTTTCGGGGGCTGGGCAACATTTGGCACCTGCATCCAGACCTCTGGAACCTCCACGTGTGGCTTCTGGACGGCACGTGGCAGACCTAAGTGATCTGCCACCGGTGGTGGTAGACACTGTAACTGAGGCTAGAGCTGCCTCTATGAGGCAGGCCTATGCCCTGAAGTGGAGTCTGTTTATGAATTGGTGTTCTTCTCACCGAGAAGAACCCCGGATATGCTCGGTCGGTGCTTTCTTTCCTGCACGAAAGTTTGGAGCATAGGCCGTCACCCTCCACCTTGAAAGTGTATGTGGCTGCCATTGAAGCCCATCATGATGCAGTGGACGGCCGGTCCCTGGGGAGGCGTGACCTGATTGTTAGGTTCCTGAGGGGTGCCAGAAGGTTAAATCCTCATAGGACACCCCTGATTCCCTCCTGGGACCTCTCTATTGTTCTGGTTGGACTTCAGAGGGGTCCCCTTGAGCCGCTGGATTCAGTCGAGCTTAAGTTCCTGTCTCTCAAGACAAGCGTTCCTGGTTGCGCTCACTTCCATCAAGAGGGTCGGGGACCTCCAAGCTTTTGCGGTAAGTGAAAAGTGTCTTGTGTTCAGGCCGGCCGAACTGCGGGCTGGGCGACACCTAACACCTTCGCAAGGTATTAAAACCTTCATGTAGAGCCAGTTTCTTCCAGTTTGTTTCGGTAACAGGAAATTGGTGGGAAGGGCTGGCTGGGTGTCATGCTTGCTGTGCCATTCCCCCTAACACGGGGATGCGAGTGCCTTTCTTCTCCCAGTAGATTTTCCCGATTGGCGTACCCTGGTCGAGCATCCTCCAGCACCCTCGGCGGTCAGACTTGGTGGAGCAGTCTGCCGCCAGGCCCAGCAGTGGTGTTAGCATGCCCGGACTCCTGGTCAGCCCCTGTACTTGGCTGGGTGTCCATATGACTTGATTCCCTACGTGTCAAGTCAAGTCAAGTCACCTTTATTTATATAGCGCTTTAAACAAAATACATTGCATCAAAGCAACTAAACAACATTCATTAGAAAAACAGTGTCAATAATGCAAAATGACAGTTAAAGGCAGTTCATCATTGAATTCAGTGATGTCATCTCAATTCAGTTTAAATAGTGTCTGTGCATTTATTTGCAATCAAGTCAGTGATATTGCTGTAGATGAAGTGACCCAACTAAGCAAGCCAGAGGCGACGGCTGCAAGGAACTGAAACTCCATTGGTGACAGAATGGAGAAAAAAGCCTTGGGAGAAACCAGGCTCAGTTGGGGGGCCAGTTCTCCCCTTACCAGAAGAAACCAGGAGTTTAATTCCAGGCTACAGCAAAGTCAGATTGTGCAGAAGAATCATCTGTTTCCTGTGGTCTTGTCCTGGTAGTCCTCTGAGACAAGGTCTTTACGGGGGATCTGTATCTGGGGCTCTAGTTGTCCTGGTCTCTGCTGTCTTTCAGGGATGTAGAGGTCCTTTCTAGGTGCTGATCCACCATCTTGTCTGGATACGTACTGGATCCGGGTGACTGCAGTGACCCTTTGATCTGGATACAGACTGGATCTGGTGGCTACGGTGACTTAAGAATAGGAATAAGAGAGAAACAGACTAATATTAGCGTAGATGCCATTCTTCTAATGATGTAGCAAGTGCATCAGGTATTATCACGGTTCCCGGTTCATCTAATTAATGCAGTTTAAAAATCCTTTTTGGATATTAGATTTGGATATTAGAAGCATATTAGTGTGTTATGTGTAAGCCAGGTAAAAGAGATGGGTTTTTAATCTAGATTTAAACTGCAAGAGTGTGTCTGCCTCCAAAACAATGTCAGGTACTGTTATTCCAGAATTTAGGCGCTAAATAGGAAAAGGATCTGCCGTCCGCAGTTGATTTTGATATTCTAGGCATTATCATGTAACAAAAGCTTGTTCAAATACCGAGGTGCTAAACCATTCTGGGCTTTATAAGTAATAAGCAAGATTTTAAAATCTATATGATGTTTGATGAGGAGCAAGTGCAGTGTTGACAGGACCTGACTAATATGGTCATACTTCCTGGTTCTAGTGAGAACTCTAGCTTCTGCATTTTGGACTAGATGGAGTTTGTTTACTAAGCGTGCAGAACAACCACCCAATAAAGAATTACAATAATCTAACCTTGAGGTCATAAACGCATGGATTAACATTTGTGCTTTTGACATTTTGAGATGGAAAAATTAATTTTTACAAATTCTAGAAATGTGGCTTTCTAAGGAAAGATTGCTATCAAATAGCACAGCTAGGTTCCTAACTGATGACGAAGAATTGACAGAGCAGCCATCAAGTCTTAGACAGCATTCTAGGTTATTACATGCAGTAAGAAATGACTCATCATCCAGTTTTTTATATCGACTGCATTCCATTTATTTGTATGTTTCGCTGGGCCACAAAGAAATATAGAGCTGAGTATCATGAGCATAACAGTGAAAGTTAACACCATGCTTCCTGATGATATATCCCAAGGGTAACATGTAAAGTGTTAAGAGTAATGGCCCTAGTACTGAGCCTTGAGGTACTGCATACTGCACTTGTGATCGATATGATACCTCTTCATTTACTGCTACGAATTGATGGTGGTCATAGACGTAAGATTTAAACCATGCTAATGCACTTCCATTTATGCCAACAAAGTGTTCTAGTCTATGCAAAACAATGTTGTGGTCAATAGTGTCGAACCCTGCACTAAGATCCAATAAGGCAAGGCAAGTTTGTTTAAATAGCACATTTGTACACAATGGTAATTCAAAGTGCTTTACATAAAAGTAAAATAATCATGAAGAAAAATAATAACAAAAATAAAACAAGCAATTTAAAATGTATAAAATGATTTTAAAAAGTATTTATTTGAAATGAATTTAAACCATTTAAAAGTATAAAATGATTTGACAAAATACACTGAATACAAATAGTGCAATCAGTTCTGACATCGCACAGTGCTCATTCAATAAATGCAAAGCTAAACAGATGAGTTTTTAGTCTAGATTTAAAAGTGGCTAATGTTTTAGCACATCTGATCATTTCTGGAAGCTGATTCAAACTGCGAGCTGCAAAGTAACTAAAGCCAGACTCCCTTTGTTTTGTGTGAACCCTTGGTATTTCTAACTGACTCGAACCTAGTGATCTGAGTGGTCTGTTTATATTCAGTGAACATATCTGCAATATATTTCAGTCCTAGGTCATTGATTGATTTATAAACAAGTAAAAGTACTTTAAAATCAATCCTAAATGTAACTGGAAGCCAGTGTAAGGACCTAAGGACTGGTGTGATATGCTCAGATTTTCTGGTTCTAGTCAGAATTGTGGCATCAGTGTTCTGGATGAGCTGCAGATGTCTAATGGTCTTCTTTGTGAAGGTTGGTGAGGAGACCATTACAATACCCTGCTGGTGATAAAGGCATGAACAAGTTTCTCCAAGTCTTGACTGGGAACAAAACACCTAATTCTTGCAATGTTTTGCAATGATAGTATGTTGATTTAGTTACTGCTTTGACATGACTACTGAAACTAAGGTCTGTCTCCAGAATCACACCAAGATTCCTGACTTGACTTGAGTCAAAGTATGAAGTGAAGTGAAGTGAAGTGAAGAGTATGGTGACCCATACTCAGAATTTGTGCTCTGCATTTAACCCATCCGAAATGCACACACACAGAGCAGTGCACACACACACACACACACACTGTGAGCACACACCCGGAGCAGTGTGGTACTCCAAATGTCATGGACGTACACTTATGCTCTCCTGTACTCACATAATAACATCTCCCTTCTAAGTATGACCTGATCCATTTGACTACCATCCCAGAAAGCCCAACCCAGTTTTCCAGTCTTTCTAATAGTATATTATGATCGCATGTTATGCAATGCATTTTATGATAGACAGTGTCAATGCAGCACTGAGATCTAGTAATCCCAGCACTGATATTTTGCCAGAGTCAGAATTTAAGCGAATATCAGTTATTAATCTTAATGAGTGCTGTCTCTGTGTTGTGATGCCGTCGGATTGAAAATTGTCCAGGTATTCAGCTGATTAAAAACAACATTTTCTATAATTTTGCCTATAAAAGGAAGATTAGATATTGCTCTAAAATTGCTCAAAATGGTGTTATCAAGATTGCTCTTTTTCAGGAGGTGCTTAACCCTCTGATGCCTGAATAAGTTTTTTTTTTCATGCCCTGACATTTGTGCTTTTTTCAGTTGCTTATAAACATCTAAGTAGCTGAAGTCTAATATCACTGTAATCAGCACAAACTGGGCTATAATAATACATGAGCAGCATGTATGTACATGATTGTGTTTTTGAGAAAAAAATGTGTTTATATGTGGTTAGTGAGAAAAACTAAAAATTGTAAATCACTTGAATAAGGCCATA
This sequence comes from Carassius gibelio, assembly GCF_023724105.1. Classification (NCBI taxonomy): domain Eukaryota; kingdom Metazoa; phylum Chordata; class Actinopteri; order Cypriniformes; family Cyprinidae; genus Carassius; species Carassius gibelio. Next base: position 23,343,734 of record NC_068386.1, on the reverse strand, counting down.
AAACATACAGAACATTGGTTCCCAGGACTTTTGAGAACTGGAGCTTGTAGCCTAGAATTTTTCTTTCTAAATTATGTGAAAATCATCTTGTTTTATTGTTTAGAAAACAATATATTGATTTACATTTTCTAAGACACTTTTTGTGTAGAAAGGGTTTATGCAAGAGGGTGTGAACTATCTGCATTATGTTGTGATTTACACCTGAGAAGAAAAAGACCCGCATAATGAGCTGCCTAATGAGCCGTTCAGTCAGGCTTGTGACTGAGAGGGAAGAGTTACAAGAAAAACATGAGACAAAAATTTATATATTTTTATGTTTGTAGTTTATTTAGAATATATTTATTATCCCACAAAATAATTTAATAGTCACTTGCGAGTTCAGTTTATTTGGAACAATCAATCAAAGCTGACTTTTTAAAGCTAAATTTTTAGCATCATTGCTCCAGTCACACACTGATTTTCTACAAAAAAAAAAAACATTTATTGTTATTATTATTATTATTAATGTGGAAAAGAGCTGAGAATACTTTTCTTCAGGGTTCTTTTTTTGTTTTTTGATAAATTGAAAGAACAGCATTGTTTGTTACATTGGTTACAGTTAGATTTATTTGTTACATTTACATTATTTACATAAAGCTTTTGAATGGTATATTGTATATTGTTATTGACACTTCATAATGTTTCACTTGATTATACATTTAGTCAGTAATTATACTTTGGAAAAAGTCTAATTAGTAAAATGTTTACACATTATGTGCAACCTTATACAAGTATATAAAAAAAAAAAGATACTTACTCATGTTTATGATCTCTGCTGAATAAAGCGCTTCATTATTTTTTCTGAGGAAATTTCTGAGGAAATCTCAAATCCTGAGGTAATCAATCTCAAATCCTGTTTTATTAAATTAATTACTCCGGGATATTGGTTTGTTTTAACTCAGAGGGAGTGTCAGCCACATTAAAAAAGTTAACAGCTTAAGTCATTTGTGGATTAATGCGTATTGGAGAAGCGAACCGTTTAAAATGATTCAGTTCGATTTGGTGATCTGGTTCAAAAAGATTCGGTTACATCGAATGATTCGTTCGCGAACCGGAAATGACAAACTGTTTTGTTTTGAACTCTCTCACAACAGATACAGAAGAGAAGACGATGCTGAATAAATTTTTGTTATTTTTGGACCAAAATGTATTTTTGATGCTTCAAATTATTCTAACTGACCCTCTGATGTCATATGGACTACTTTGATTATGTTTTTCCTACCTTTCTGGACATGGACAGTATACCGTACACACAGTTTCAATGGAGGGACTGAGAGCTCTCGGACTAAATCTAAAATATCTTAAACTGTGTTCCGAAGATAAATGGAGGTCTTACTGGTTTGGAATGACATTAGGATGAGTTATATTAATAACACATATAAAACTATTAATAACTACGTATAAAAATAGCTACCAAAATATTTTTTGTAACTACAGTTTGGCTAAAACTATTGATTAAAAGTAATGACTAAAAGTTGACAAAAATGCAATGACGTTTTGTCAACTAAACTTAGACTAAAACTGGCCTAAAACTATGAAAGACTCAAATGACAAAATCAAAAATGCCTGCCAAAATTAACACTGCTAGGAGCAACCAAAAGTAAAAAAGGTCTAGTTGGTTACATAGGAGCTAAACTATTTAGGTCCTTACAGGTAAGTAATAATAATTTTAACTGATACAGAACTTAATAGGGAGCCAGTGCAGAGACTATTTATGCACTATTTATTGTTGCAACACCTCCCCCACGACCAGTCTGATGTGGCTCTCTGATGACAGGCCCCCCAGTTTATAATACAAATATAATATTTGTTAAATATTTGTTTAATCAATTTTAACACAATTAGACAACTATTATACATATCAAATGACTAAAATAAAATAAAAAATTATGTTTGCATAATTTTTGATTAGTCTGATTGACAGCAGTGTTAGCCAATTGTTATCCAGGCTGTGTTAGAGAATTTTATTTATTTTTTATTTTATTTAAAAAAAAAAAAAAAAAAAACGGTGTAATGAACCCCACTTTTAAAAGACTTGATAAGGGAGGGGTTAAGCAACATAAAAAGTACATGCAAGCCATGAGATCAATGTAACCATTTACAAGTCACATTAATTAACAAACAGCTGATAGCATGAACAGTTCAGTGTTTCCCCTAGGTTTACAGCTTTTTGTGGGGTGGGGGGTGGGGTTGTTGGTTGGGGAAAATTGACAGACACAAACACTTATGGTGTCATTGCGTTTATATCTTTCTTTTTATGGAGGCAGTGTAACAGAACAATTATTTGAACTGTACATTAAACTAAACGTGTAAATTAATCACAAAGTGTGCAGCTTTTGTCACTGCAGTGTATCTTTCTGGTCTTCTGGAAGAACATTTCCAGAGCTTCTTGATATGGAAAGTCAGAAACATCTGGCCCATTTATTGAGATCCACATGCATGCTGCAAAGATTTTCTCCGTGCAGCCTATTGTGGATGTTTGTCTACCTGCAAATTCATTAACTGTTAAATGTGATAGCTTAACATATAGCTAAAAGAAGCAAATCATATTGTGAAAAGTTTGTATCACCCTGTTCATGGTTGAGAAGTCCCTTTCACAGTTTAGCTGGGTCAAAACCTGTCATTCAGTAATCACTGGACTTTTGATGATCGTCAGTGGCAGGATGCGCAGCACTTAACACTGTTTCACATACTCTGTCTGCAGTGCGTATGCGTTGCGTATTTTTTTACGCACCCATATTAACGGATTCCAGTGTTCACACTGCACGCGGTTGCAGTCTGTCAGTGCATTCCAGGAGCAGTGTGTCTGCAGCAGTGCAGCGATCGTTTACGTACTGAGTCTATTTTTGTTGTGCTCCACGCTAGGCTTGCCATGATAGACTGTATTGACGGCGTAACCCGTTTTAAGCCGCGACACCGGTTACATCACTTTCCCACCGTGACAACGTCATTTAGATTTTCTTCGTTTTTCTTCAAATATTTATTTGAATTAAGTAAAAATTATAATTATGATAATTTAGTTTAAAAGAAAGCATACACTATAATTAAAAACTGAACACAGCTACAATGCCAAGAGACAGTCAGACATCACAGATCAGCATCACCTCTTCATCTCTTCTCCCTGTGCTGCATCTCATTAAAGAGGAATTATTGGCCCCATCGGATGAGGACGGACAACTGACAGCCAACCTGAAAGCCGGCATCGTATCTATTTAAGACAAGAAAAATGAAGCTTTGCCAGAAGCAAGCCAGCAGCTTATGCGCTAGACCAGTGGTTCTCAACCCGCAGCATGTCACAAATTCAAATGCGGCCTACCATGATGAACACAATAATAATAATAAAAAAACTTTCAGTATTACAATTAATTTTATTTTTTAAATTAATAAAAAAATGTATTCAATGTATTCAATGTATTCAATGAGCAGATCACATAACGTTCCGCATTTAACGAACACATTCAAGCATGCACTTTGGCAGAATTCAATTCAAATAGTCAGCAAATGGAGCATCAGAATGGACAAATTTGTTTTTAAGGGAGAAAAAAAGAAATGTGGAAAATGCCAGCGAATGAACACATACAAACAATAATGGTTGCAGTATCAGTGAAGGAGAGTGCTGGATATTCAGTTTTTCACGCAACTCACTTGAAAAAGTTCATGCAAATGGAAATACCTATACTACGCAGCAATCATCCTTTTATTGAAGAAATTATTAAATTCGAAAGTGCTTTCCACACATTTTATGCAATGTCGCACGTCAAGTCATGCTCCCTTGTGCTTTCAGACTGCATAATCGCAACTTCATTGTGCTGTTACTCCTTTCGAGCCAAAAATATCACAAAATTGGTCTTCTGAGCTCCCGACAGCATCAGGTGTTTTATATATGGGGAGTAGGCCCAATGATATGCATGCGGCCTGTGAGACTTGCACTTGGACCATAGTGCGACCCGGTGAAAAAAAAAAGGTTGAAAACCACTGCGCTATAATGTTCCTGAACCCGTGCTACCGGGGTCACTATGACCCGAATGTTGAAGAGATAAAAAAAAAATAACAGATGAAGAAATGGCCATACTCGGTATGAGGCACATTCAACGCACCCCGTGAGAGAAGAGAGAGAACATGAGGAGGAAGCCGACATTGAGCTGCAGCCCAAAAAGAAAAAAAAAGAAAAGAAAAAACTGCACGCACTGTAAATAAATGCCAATTTATAGTACTGGATAGTCATTTATGTAGGCTAAGGTCATTCTGGAGTTTTTATTTTATATTCGTTTCTTATTTATATGGTTTTATCTTATTTAAACTTTGTGTTATTTATTTAGGCCTATAAATGTTCATGGTTCTTTTTTGTTTGGTTCCACATTTTGCCGATTTTCAGCCTATGCAGGGTGGAAATTTTTTCGTTATGTTAATAAAATGTCAGTATTTAATATCAGTGAGTTCCCTTTCGAGGGAACTTCGAACTGCGTCCTCTAGTGGGCGCTTTGGGGAACACCTCGTCGTGACCCGTGTCTGAATCATACATTGAATAAACACCAACTTGTTGGCCAGCGACAGCCTCCGACGTCACTACCAGCGCAACTATAAATCAGCACCGAGATAGCACGTAATTATCTTTTTCATCTTCACTGACTGTTTTGTTTGAAGCGTGCATCTGAAAGAACCGGTAAGGGCGATCTTTCTCTGTTTATCATGGCGACAACTAGCAAGCGTTTAGATGATGTGTGCATCCGTGTCGGCGTTATTTACACCTGATAACACACATGATCTTTGCGTCATTTGTTTGGGTGAAGAGCACGCACGCGATGTCTTTGAGGAGGCAATCTGCGTGCATTGTGAGCGTTTTTTCAATGGAAAAAGCACCACTCTCGTTCGTCTCTCTTCTGAACAAAAAAAAGGGCAGCCTTCTGCTTCTCGCGGTTCAGGATCTGTCTGCGCTGAGGCGTGGAAGAAAATGAGCTTGTGAGAATACAGGTGGATCTGTCTGAATGGTTTAAAGAAATGGTTTAGCGCTCGTAAAAAAAAAAAGGGCAGCGGACGAGAGCCTCGGGAGGATGATGTTATATCTTTAACACTTTCTGATACTGAGGTTAGTGCTGGAAATATTTGAGGATGGTGAAGAAGCTGAGGCTGAGCCTTCTCAATTATCCTGCCCTGCGTATGTAGAGCTGCTGGAGGTTATTGAGCGAAAATTACCTTTTGACTATAGCCCTCCAGCTCAGGTGAGCCTTTCATTTGTGCATGATCTCCATACAGAGATTAAAAAGAAATGAAAGATGCCGTTTTCTTCTCGCATCCATCGGTTTTGGCATGAAAGTAATCTGATGACATCGAGGTGATGCGCGAAAGCAGCAAGGAGGGAATGCCCCCTGTAGAAAGGGCAACATTTTTTATAAATAATTTATAATTCATTTTTATTAAAAAAAAAATATATGTGACATTTTTTTCTTTCTGCAGGGCAAACATCCTCTCTTAATCTCCCTCCTTGCCATCTAAGCCCCTTCAGAAAATCATCTCGCTTAAATGACAAGGCATACGCAGTAGCAGGTCAGGCTGTGGCTTTATAAAAGCACAATGCTGGTGCTTCAAGCATATCAGACTGATCTGCTAAGAGCCCTGGATAGAGGCAGGGGCCTTTTTCTGATCAGGTAGCTTTGCTGTGCTGCACCACGGATCTCTTTCTGTGCTACGAAGCAGGCCGCCTCCACCATGGGCAGGACTATGGCGGCCATGATGGAAGCGGAGAGACATCTGTGGATGAACATGGCAGAGATCGGGGGGAAAGAAAATGCTTTCTGCTCAATGTTCAGGTTTCGCCTTCTGAACTTTTCGGTATTTCCGTTGAGACGGCTATTTGAGAAGTTCAGGGAGACGAAGGAGCGCTCTGCTGCTTTCAGATCCTGCATTCCACGAAGGTCCCGGTCTGAGCACGAACAACATAGGGGTCATGGCCTGTCTCGATCTGAGGATCAAAGATGGACACAGAAGGCTAGTGTCGCAACTCGCGCTCCTCCCCCACCTGTGGGCAGGGGTTAGAGGAATAGTGGGTCACGAGGAGGTAAGCAGAACCTAAGAAGTATGATCTAGACGAGGCAGTGTTCTCGTCCGACTCGGAGTGATACCGAGGTATCTACTGATTCCCTTTGGGGATTTTTAACTTCTGCTTTTATCCTCCCCTTCCCAATTCCCTTGTAACCACCAGCTCTTCACCTGATCGAGGTCAGGTGGAAACCTCTCGTATAACAGTCTCCTATGCTGGACCTATAATGTTTTTATGGTTCTATGTTCATAGCAACCACCTGACTGATGGTCCAGACTAAAAAGGAGGCGCCCCTTGAGCGGGGCTCCGGCGCAGGAGGGTGGGTGAGTAGATGTAACCTTCTCTGTATATACTTATGTGCATTTAATTGCTGGTGGTTGTGTCTACTAATAAACTCTGTGAGTTTCCTTTGCAGTGCTCAGTTACAGTGTTTACTAAACACTCGCCAGCACCAGCCATCCGGCTTCATGTTCCGGTTTTAAGCTGCTGAGATCACAGGTTTCTGAGGGAGCCTCCTTGATCATCAGGCCTGGCACAGCACTGCAGGGAATTTCATGGATGTCCGGCGAGGTCACCCCGAGGGGTCTCCTGGCCGTTTAGGGGTGCTGTCGCTGTCGAAGGAAGTGGAGGTGGCAGTTACAGAAGTCTTCTTGTATATGCTGCCTCAGGTGATGCTCCCCTCGCCCGAGGTTTGTGAAATAGAGCTTGCCTCTCCCGTGAGATTCAGCACCTCTGCGATGCTTAGGAACCTTTAAGTACACACGCTAAGCTTTGTGTACTTTCTCAAAACTACATGGTGGTCAGTGTGCATGTGAACACTTTGCGCACTTTCTAAAAATCCACAAGTGGTAAGTTTGCACGCAAGACTCTGCAAACTTTCTGAAATCTTGTTGTACGATAAGGGTTACGCGCTCAGCTTTGTTCCCTTTCTTGAGATGATTAGAACTTGGTTCCTTGGGCTCCATTCAGCCAGTGTGTATTTGTTTATACACCTCAAGCATCGCTTCCCTCAACATGAGGGGCTATTTGGGTGATTCTTGTGGTAATTTAGCAGCGCTCCCCTTTTTCCAAAAAAAGGGTCACCTATGAGCTTGCTACTCTGAGCCCGGAGTTCTCCTCTCGTATGAGATGTATGAGTTCTCTATTTTTTCCCCAGAGCACTCCAGTATTTTTTCCATAGATCAAGTTGATGACCATTCCATCTATGAGCTGCTCTATTGGAGTGCCACGAGAGCCCCTCCTTAGAACAGTATTTGAAAATCCTACTATGGTAAGTGTGCACGTGAAGTCTTTGCACACTTTCTGAAATCTACACTGTGGTAAGTTTGCACGCTAGTATTCTGCATTCTTTCTAAAATCCTATATGGTGAGGGCTTCGCGCGATTGCTTCGTGCCCTTTCTTGAGTTGGTAAAAGCCCCGTTCATCTTGGGCACCACTCCACCTATGTATCCTCAGATATCTATCTAAACCGGGTGTTGCTATTAGAGAACTGTTGAGACAGCTTTTTCAGCAAGCTAATGCGTAAGCTAGCGGTAGCCCCTGTGTGACAGGGCAAGACTTGGTACAAATGCTAGGTTCTTAGCCGTATCCCTTTAAAGGAATCTTTCCTGATTCTTAGCCTTCAGCTCCAACCTGGGCAGAGGCCCTAACAATTAAGTTGGGTATGTAGCTTAGGCCTTTTGGCCATAAGGGGTACTGTCACAGACAGCCGTCTAAACGTCCCAGGGGCAACTCCCATGGAAATGGTAGAGTTGGTACTTAGTGCTCGCCATGATTCTGACCTGCACTCCCCTCAGCATGGCGGCGTGGGTATACTGTTCCCCAAAGCGGTATACAAATTTCCCCTAGAGGACGCAGTTTGAAGTTCCCTCTAAAGGGAACTGTCTCAGGTTACATATGCAGCCATAGTTCCCTGAGTAGGGAACAAGACACTGCGTCCTCTAGCTCCCTGCCATGCTTCGGACGCAAGCTTCAGACGAAGAAGATAATGATGTGCTCTCCCGGTGCTGATTTATAGTCGTGCCGGAAGTGACGTCGAAGGCTGTCGCAGGCCAATATGTTGGTGTTTTTTCAATGCATGCTTCAGACACGGGTCACAACGAGGTGTTCCCCAAAGCTCCCTCTAGAGGACGCAGTGTCTCGTTCCTTACTCAGGGAACTATGGTTACATACGTAACCTGAGACAGGTTTTTTTTTTTTTTTTTTTTTCGTTCAAACAATTGACGTTCAATAAGAATCGTTGGATTGCTTGTAATAAGGATTTAAATGCAAAAGGCACAATAGTCGACTGTTTCTGTCAGTGGCGAGTTTTAATTTTAAATATTTGCAATATCCTAACAAGAAAAGTAGGCTAATTGTTGTGTTTAAATGTTTTGCCCCTTGCTTGAGCTGCTTATTATACAAACCTAGAAGTCAAATGCATGAATAATGCATTTTTTTATATTTATTGATTTTATACTATGTCTATGAAAGATTATAACTGTACTGTGATACTGTCACAATGCTGAAAAATGATAATTTTTTTTACATGATTTGAAATCAGAATAATGAACAAATGTTGTGTTTGTGGACTAAACAGCCGCGGATCAGTAGCGGACTGCAAACGCATCCTGTGTGAAAGCACAATGAGTCCGTGCTGCTTTTGCACCACATACATAACTTGGAGAAGGAGAGCTACTACAGCTGCTACTTGCAGTAGATTGAGTGTTGCCATATGTTCATCTGTTTGATGCAACATATTTCCCACCGCGCGCTCTCTGTCCGCTAGTGCTCATCTGTATGTGATGCAAGTGTTTGTTTGTGTGTGAGTGTGCGTGCGTGCGTGCGCATTTATTGGGATAATTGTAAACGTTCAAACAGACAGAAAAGACCATCGTGGGAATAAGATAAATAACATATTACTTTAGGGCTATTTAGTTTGTTTAATAAAATAACAAATTGTAATCTGGCACTATAAAGAAAATCAAATTTACTTGACCCATCAAGGCGAGCGGCTAGGAGGGCCTCCCTTATATAATGGTAGGAGAAACCCTGGAGTTAAATCAACTAAACTAAAGCAAAATAAATCATTATGCATCCAATAAACAAACAAAACACAGATCAACAGAAACTTTAAAGAAAACAAAAGAAGAAACACAGAGAGAGAAAGAAAGCACCGCTTATCAGCCGCTGGCTGGGCAACAAGATATGCACGAAGCTCACTGGATGCTCTCCATCGTTGATGGCTGGACCGCAGCAGCTTATCAACAAGTGCAAGTCAAGTTCAGTGGGCATGGAAATGACTGTGGCAGACATGTGTTGGATCAGGGAGAGCCACCAACACAAGCGCAACTTCTGTCTTATATTCAGTCCAAAGCGTCCTTACTCAACAAGATGCAAGTGTTTGGGGGCAGAGCTCAACTTCAGGAGAAAAAGATTAAAGGGGGGGTGAAATGCTTGTTTTCACTCAATATCCTGTTAATCTTGAGTACCTATAGAGTAGTACTGCATCCTTCATAACTCCAAAAAGTCTTTAGTTTTATAATATTTATAAGAGAAAGATAGTCTGTACTGATTTTTCCCGGAAAAACACGAGCGCCTGGAGGCGTGACGTGTGGGCGGAGCTAAAGAATCACGAGCTCGAGTAAGCTTTTGTGTTGAGAGCGTTTGGAAGGTGTGACATTACCGTGAGAAAAAAAACAAAACAAACCATGGCTAACAGTCAGATTCAGCGTATATTTATGATCCAGAATCAGATCCAGAGGCTGAAATTTAACAAGAGCAGCATCAGCAATGACGTCTCTATGTGATATGTACTGAAACTGTTTATATCTGCTTAGCGGTTTTGGAAAATGACTAAGTTCCACTATATGTCGTCTTTTTTTTTAAGCTGTACATGTGGAAAGTGCAGTTTGATGACAACATCGCATGTTGTTTACATGATGTGCTTACGCGCCGATAGCCAAGTTTACAACACAGAGATATTTGAAGCAGTTTTACTCACCGCATGCGATTCCAACACACGATCGTGACCCTTTTTCGTTGGGACTGCATTATCCTTAAGAAATAAACGATGTGCAAATCCGGCGTCAAACTGGGCCTTGTTTGTAAAACAAGCATCTTCGAAATGCAGGGAACAAACAAAAACACTTGCACAACTCCGTCGATGCTCTGTAAAAATAAACTCCATCAACTGGTCCCTTAATGCCGTTTTTTTTTTGGTAATCTGTGCAGGGTTGTCTTGCCCTGGCAACCAAAAACACACTTCTTTTGTGACATTTCGCGACGCTCTCGCTCTGATCAGTGAATGTCTGTGCTCTCACTCTCAGTGCTCTGCTATACGGGAGCGCGCGCTCTTCCGGCAGAAGTGCCCTTAGGCAGAGGTGGGTAGTAACGAGTTACATTTACTTTGTTACATTAACTTGAGTAATTTTTTTGGGTAACTAATACTTTTCGGAGTATATTTAAAGATGGGTAACTTTATACTCTTACTTGAGTAAATTTTTTGGGAAAAATCTGTACTTTTACTTCGTTACTTTATCTTAATGCAATAAATGTTATAAATGCTTCAGTTTATTCCAAACGCGCCGTCTACTTTTCTCTGGACAATGAGCGATGCCCATTCGCGAATGATTCATTCTTTTGAGTCAATTCTGTTCAAAGGCTTGATCAAACCAATTGGCAAACGAGTGAATTGGTTCATGAATCAGTTTGAATGAGTCGTTCAGTTTCCTGCCGCACGCGCTGAGCGTCTGAAGCGGTTCACTCAGAGTTGTAACGTTTAACATCAGCAGCGTTGAAAACAGGGCTATGGAACTGCACTGAATTGAAAGCAAATCTGCAAAGGCTATTATTTGCTTGCGATGGAGATCCTTATTAGATGAACGCGTGTGCTGTCTACTGTTTATCAGGTAATAACTTGGGCTACATTCGATAACTGTACACGATACCACTGTGACATTAGTTTGTTGTACGTGTGTGGCTTATAACAGAGTGGAGTCAAGTTGAATGCAGCTTCCAAAAGACAAAAAATAGCCGATTAAGTATTTATAAATTTTTAATACAATCACACCGGTGCGAGTACGTTCAGCAAGTCATATCATCAGCTGTTAAATTCAGATCTGTGATCGCTTGCTGGCGCTGAGCCAAAGATAGATGCGTTTTTACAGGGCTGCGCATTATAACCAATCACACACGGTTCTGTTGAGCTTTTGAATGCTTCACTCGCATACTGACTGAATACCTCTTTCTGGCGAATTCTCTCGTCAGAAACAACAAAGTGCAGATGTGTGTACAAATCTATAATTAAAGATATTGATTTTACAGTGTTAACAGTTTCAGTGATTTTAATGGGAGTTTTTGAGAGTGATTGAAGTCTAGTAGAAATCTAGTTTAATAATGTAAATGTTATTTGCACTCTTTCTGAAAAATGAAAGATTAGTAGCAATATTTATATAACATTAACTTTCAATGTTAAATTCACATTTAATATGAAGTCAGTCTTATTAAAAATATTTGATGGCATGACACCTATATCTGTTACTTAAGTACAGGGTTTTATAATAAATTACATAAATTGGAGTAAAGGCTGATGAAATATATACATTTATACACACACACACACACACATAAAATACATTTTATCCATATATCTAAATAAAAATAGGCTCAGTATATATGACCCAAAGTAACTAGTAACTAACTACTTGAGTAGATTTTTTATCCGATACTCTTTTACTCTTACTCAAGTAAATATTCAAGACTAGTACTTTTACTTGAGTAAATATTTCTAGAAGTACTTTTACTTGAGTACAGTTTTTGGGTATTCTACCCACCTCTGCCCTTAGGACCCATATAAGGAAATTCCGCTCCATCTAAAGTCACACAGAGCCATACTCGAAATTTTTTTTCCGAAACTTGTGACAAACCGGAAGGAGTATTTTTGTTCCAAAAATACTCCTTCAAACGTACAACTTAATTTTTAAAACTTTGTCCATGTTTAGCATGGGAATCCAACTCTTTAACAGTGTAAAAAACCCAGTATGGATGAAATAGCATTTCACCCCCCCTTTAACTAAATCAAGGTATACACACAATACCCACAAATAAACAAAACTTTGACCATGACAGCAGCAATGCATAATTGTGTAAAAAAAGCCTTTTAATAACTTGCATTCATGAAGAAGAAAACTCATCCATCAGTCCCTAAATAACTGTAAGACTTTCAGTTCCATGCGGAAAACGGTTTATTCTGTGAAGCCTGGAAACACTACTGTCAGGCCGATTATGAATGTAATTTTAGCTCAGCCACTGTTTTCAGTCTGTGTTCAAAGTCGTTTGGTGTACGGTGTCTAAAGAATTAAAAGACCAGCTTTAGCCAGGCGTGCGTCCTCACAAAGATTAGCCTATTTTATTATTTAGTTTTTTATATAGGCTTTATAATTTTTGTGACTGATGGCGTCGATTAACTGCACCTGTTTCCAAATCTTTAGGCCTATTAGTTTAAATAATGAAAAAGTAAATAAATAAATCACAAACATGACATTTCTGAATAAAATAATTGTGTCACAGGTCAGAGCTGACCACAGATGGCGTGAGTCTCGCCCCTCCCTAGTTTCCACCTCGAGGAGGTCCCAAGAACACCCCAATGACCAGACACACGAGAGAGAGTGAGTATAATTAAAACAAACTTTATTTAAATTATTTAAAAGGTGTGAAGGGAAGGGAAAAGGGAATCTAAAATCCACTCTCGGGGCCAGAGAGTATAGGTCCGAGTCGCTTCTGACTCCGTCACGGGGACTCTCAGGTAAGCCTGTAGGTAATTTGTGTCCTTTCCCTCACGTGACTCAACAGGGTTTTTCTCAGTAGTGCCTTTGTGTTTCTCCTGCAGGAGAACCGTCGGTGGGGCCCTTCCAGTCCCTGCACGCAGAGTAAAGAAGGTAAGTAATTCTGATGAATTGGGTGGGGTGCGTACCTGACGCCGTTCACCACGAGATTCTGGGTGGTTGGAAACGCCTAAAAGGTCCACAGGTAAGTATGCGGGTGAATATATTGGGGTCTTGGCCTTCGGTGTATAGGTAAGTATGCAAGAAAGATACACAATCCTTAACTTCGATTTTCGTCCAGGTAAACCCTACGGATGGAGTTTGCAGGTGAGTATGCAAGGGCGATGCACTGGTATTTCACTCTGGGCGTACAGGTAAGTGTGCAGAAGGACAACTGGGTCTTTACTTTGGACGTACAGGTGAGTATACAAGAGCAACTAGAGCTTGACTCTGGGCATACAAGTAAGTATACAAGGGCAATATGCTGGCTCTTAGCGGTGGGCATACAGAGGGGTATACAGGGGCAACTGGAGCTTTGCTCTGGGCATGCAGGTGGGTATACAATGACAATACTGAATGGATACAACTCACAGACCCTCGAAGAGGTGGACGTCAGGCTTTAGCCCCTTTCAGCTCGGGGGTCTAGAGAGGGTGTATATGTCACGACAACTGTGGTCTTCTTCACCGGGGCAGACTTCCCAGACCAACACTCAACACGGTCACCTCCAACCGTGGAAACACTCCCACGACGACTCAGAGCCTCAAGCTCAGACCTGTAGGACTGGTAACAGACAGACAGAGTTCCTTCACAAATTTACTTAGCTTCAGTGAATATATGGAGAAAGCCTCAGCTGGTGCCACCACGCTGGGTGACTTCAGGTAGGTTTGTGCCACCGGGTATGTACCTCAGGAATGACTTGAACGCTTCCCTGTCCTCTCTTCCAGACAACGGACCAGAGATCTAGACAGGGGCGAACCTCTGAAAGCACTCCACAAACAGGTATTCATACACAAGGGCTACACAGCTGGATGTTCATATAGCAGCCAACACTTCTCTCAGTCGTCGTCCCCCACAATATGCACACTGTTCCTTACTTGCTATTGTTGACACGTCAACACTCGGCGGAGTAGGGGTCCAAAGCCACGAGCGAGCATGTATATAAAAGACGGTCGTCTCACAACACCGGTGCACGTTCTTCTCCACAGGGTTTTCTCTCCCAGCCTAGAGGGTGATTACTGACAACATGACACAGCACGACACTGCTGACTTCAAGTGTACACACAGCAAAGAAAAGGACTCACCCACTGCACTCCACACACTCACAGTGAATTAGGGTCAAAACCACATAGGACCGGGGATTAGTTCCTGGACGTTGGGGGCACCGATGCAACAGACGGCCAGAGGAAACGCCACAGCCACAACAAGGCACCAGACTCCTTTTTCGCTGGTTCCGGCTCACCCACCAATCCTGTTACGGTGGGGCTGCTCACACTGGTCACAACTCTCAAGAGGTATATGGATATTCCACACTTGCAAAATAACTGTTGACTCGATGAATATTTCAGTGTACTCACACTTTCATTAACACTGGATCTTTCCACTTCTCTTCCAGATAACCGACATCCGACACAACTGGCAGCATGATCTCCTTCCTGCAATCCTAGCAGATCTTCAATGTGTGTTAACTTCGCATCACACAATGCATCTGAACACAATGCTCCAATAAAGATATTCGTATAGTCAGCCCTGTGTGTGTATCTCTCTTTGCCCAAGCTCCACAGTACACAACTAACTCTCTCTCCAACTCTCTCCTCTGCTCCGTTGCACCCACAATAACTACTGGGAATCACCAACCACTTCCTGTGTTTCTGATGCCCTATTTATGTGTCCCCTCTTCACCGAATTGCCCAATCAGTGATTGCCACGCTCAACAAGACACCCGTTCCCAATAACAAGCCGATTTGGGTTTGCCAGCGTTCCTGGAAGTGGCGGTGTTTGCGATATATGGTCCGGGCGGGACTAATCTTCCTCATTTTTGGTTCCCCCCTGTCACAGTCGCTCCGCCACATCTGTATATACTTAGCTATATGTAATTTGGCAATTGTAATTAACATAGGCCTGTTATATTCTTTGTATTAGCCTATTAGGCCTATTATTTCTATTAAGTTAAATTAATATTAGGCTACAATTAATTTGTACCACAATAATTTAATAGCACCGCATATTGACAGATTAACATGAAATAGCCTAAATTTCTTCTCTCTTTCTTTTTTTCTTTTTTATTTCCACAAGCATATGTTCAGGCCAGAGTGAGTAAATTAAAACATTTAGCTATATATACACCATTATCAGCATATGAGGCAGATTCGTCTCTCGTCATCTCTGAGAAAATGTGCCATTAATGCAGCATCAGATGGTGAAAGTGACATCAGTTTTTACTTTCACTTTCTAGTTATCCGAATGAGATTAAGAGTTTCACTGCATAACTCTTGCATCAACTATGCACGTTGGTTAGGTGATATCCATTGGCTTGCCTTCCTGGTTTTAAACAAATATTTACAATATTGCAACGTATAACCAACCCCCAAACCCACCCATTCTTGAGTTCGCGTTTGGCGGGCTGTGGATTTGCTCTATGCCACTGGACTCACCCAATTTTGCCCAGGCCCACCCAAAAATTACATTCTGGCTACGCCACTGGTGAGCCTCATAGTTTAGGTCTCCTCTTGTTTTAGAGAGTCATCATGCAGAGGTCTCTGCTTCTAGAACTCGGTCATCTACTGCAAGTGTCTTCAGGCCTCCTCTCACTACAGAGTGTTATGTTTATTGAGGCCTTCACTCATCTGAGCTCCTCTAGGACAGCATCTGTGAGCTGTAGGTGCTCTGTAAATCTTCTTTATTTTCCAAAAATTACTGATCATTTTGCTAGATAAGACCCTTATTCATCAGCTGGGATCATGCAAAAAAGCCTTTGACCTCCAACTCGTTGGTTCCCATTGAAGTCCATTACATGGAGAAAAATCCTGGAATGTTTTCCTCAAAAACCTTAATTTTTTTTTGTGACTGAAAACAGAAAGACATGAACAACTTGGATGACATTATTTTTGTTATTAGATATTTTTTAATTATTATTACTATTATTATTAATATATTTTTTTACTTTTCCTTTAAGGATGGATTCCAGTCAAAACGTTGTTGAAAAAAGTTGAAGGCTACTGCTTCCAATTATATTGGTCTACAGAAATTGAAAGGATTTTTCTGAAAAAAAACTTCTTTTTTTTTAAATTATATATATATATATATATATATATATATATATATATATCAAATTAATGCATTGCTGCTGAATTTTTATTTATTAGGCTAATTTGTAATAAATAAATACAAAAAAACAGTAGTTGAACAGTAGTGTTGTTCATAACCAAAGTTCACAATTCAAATAAATATCAACTAGGGCAATATCATATAATGGTGTAAAATTAATCAGCTGAATCAAAATTAAACAATGTGGGTAAAAATGATGCAGCATTTTCCCAACAGTACCTAAACATTGTGACAGCACCTGGCCTTGACATTGAGAATTGAATTCACATCTGTAGTCTAAATTAATAATGCTTTTGAAGTCTCAGGTCCCTGAGGTCATATTTAATACTTAAATCATAGAGTCCATTTTAATGGTATTATAGAATGGTTTAGGGCAATACAATTTTAGTCTACAGCTATGCAAACACCAGAAGTCTCAGGGATAAAGTAGCAGGCTGTTACGGGCTCGCTCGCTGATAGATTTGTGTAGGTTAGCAGCTAACACCATGTCATCATCAGTGGGTGAAACAGTCTGCAATGTCTGGCAGGCAAAAACACCTTAGTGTGATAGAATATAGGATGCTGTCAGAATCTCCATTGACGGCATCCACAGAACCCAGTGAGACCACTAACCCCTAAATCCGCCCACTGCAAAGGTCACACAGTTTTGCACAGGCCGCTCCCACAATAGTTGATTGACAAGGCCGTCTTTCCTTAGACCTGCCCTGATTGAGCTGTCATCAGTCCGCCATTGTGTCGACTCCGGTGCAGGGGAAGACACAAACATCTCTGATGAAGCGACTGAGATGTTTTGTTGTTGGATATAATAATTAACATAACAGTCGTCATTTACTCCCGACATCTGAGCCACTGAAGACGCAGAGGATTAACATTACAATTGCTAGGAATGCACCGATCCCTGATCTGCCTAAATGAGTCTATGTTTGTGTGAATCATTTGTGATGGAGCTTAATCTACAGAAGAATAATATCAATTTATATTATGTGGGCATCTGATGACCCCTTTAAATGTGGGCTAACTGGCAGGATTTCACAATTAGAAAGATCAAAGGAGGGGAGTTAACTATGATACCATTGCTCAAGAGCTGATAAGAATAAGGAATATAAGTGGATGCCTGGACAGAACAGATTCAGATGTGGCCGCTGTCATCTTGGTTTTGTTGCTTTGTTCAATACAGTCTTATTTTTTTTACTTCTGGATCTCTGCTTCTTGAGCTTCATTCGCAATAGGACCATTGCTCCAAAATTAGGTACCAGGATGAAATTCTCAGAGACTCTCATACTGGTGCAGTGGGCACATGCCCGGCCTCATTTGGCCAGAGCATGTTGGCAGTCTCTGGATGACGAAGTCATTAATACCATTGACTGGTCTTCACATTCCTCACTTCTGGGACATTATGTGTCGGAGCATCTGAAGCCGCCAATAGCAGCAGTGCTAATGCAAGATGAGCATTTGTGGTTGCATTTTTTATTTTATTTTTTGGTGTGATTTTTAATCCAGCCATCAGTATTTAAACATATCCTCATTTCAACCTTTATATTTATGGAAGTATTTTTATTACAAAAATAATATATTGATTAATATAAAATGTCAATACCCACCTTCTTAAAAATAGTCTGGAAGAATCTTTGGGAACGTGGAGTGTGCTGGTGAGATAAGAGGGAGGGAAGGGGAGATGGGTCTCTGGTTTCTTATCAGCCTTCAGAGCTGCCAAACACCACTGGGAACAACAACTGAAATGGAACTTTATAAGAGATGGATATTAACTGGATAGGATATTTAACCTTTCCGTATTAAATTTGATCTCACTACAGGCAGTGCATTTAAATAAAACAAACAAACAAACAGTGACATGCACACATACCTACACACACACACACACACACACACACACACACACACACACACACACACACACACATTATGTCTGTGTGTGTGTGTGCATGCGTGTCACTGTTTGAGACATATATATAATTAGTAGGCCTATTTGTTGCATATTTTGTTCATCTTAATGGTCCAACAAATATATGCTTCATTTAATTGATGCAAAATATAACTTATTTTATTCTCTACATAATTATAAATGTGACCTTCAATTATGATTTTTTTTTTCTTCCTGAAGTGTCACTTTAGCTTTCTAATGTGGCATTTTCAGTGGCTGAAGTGCAGTGTTGACATTTACAATGATTGCCACAACAGCAGCATTTCAAATGTTAGAATTCTGATGTATTGCACAAACAATACTGTTTTTCAAATCTGTCAGATGTAAATGGTCTAAATTCAAGAAGCAAGTTTCAATTGAAATCAAATACTTTGTGATTTTCAGTAATGGTGAGAATATATTTTTCCATCTAGAGGTCATTTCAAGTTTTTCAGCATTTTTAAATTGAAATCGAATATCTGAAGATGCCATATGACTCACTTTGTTCAGGATGTCCAGAGAACGTCAGAAGTAAACTTTTACCCAGTTGGAGATAAGATGATGAGCAGGAATCCAGAACCCGAGGAGGATTGAAATGAAATGAGGCGTTCAAGTGTGCTGTGCGATATCTGTGCGGATCCGGCCTGACTGACAAGGGGCTGCGTTGAGTCTCAGCACTGATAGCGCCACATTGACATCTAGAGGAGGTGTATGGAAGTGCAGCGCCCTTGTGCAGGTGATTTTTGCAGCCTGGATCAGCGGCAAGAGGTCACAGCATGGTTTTTCGAGTGCCACGATTGTAGCACAGCACAAATGTAGTGTCACTTTCACTGCTTATTCTGAGCACCATGTTAGCCTTATTTTCAGGGCTCTGAGGAATTTGATACTATCGAAAGCTTGCTGCACAAAAATCCAGTAGTCTCAAAGCAGGTCTAGGAAATGAATGGATTTTCAGTAAGCTCAGTATTTATCTTCAACACTACGGCTTTAATGTAGTTCGGTAACTCTTAGGAAACAGTGCCATATATGCCTTAAAATTTCAGAAAATTATTATTGCTTTTAAATAATTTTATGTTAAATGGCTATTACTTGCTTTTTTACAATTTCTCAAAAACCATCACATTAGCAGGAGTTAATATGCTGGAATAAACTGAATAGATTATTGTGTAAATTCCAGTATTATATCAACCAAAATTGTTGTGCTCTGTAATAAATTCACATTTTAATTTAAAGAATAATAACCCATTTCTTTTTCAAAACATGCTTTGAAATCCCAATGCATTCAAATTTTGAGAGAGTTGAATGTTACAGGGTTGAAGTGCAAAAATATTGTTCATAACAGCCTTAACTGACTTACTCAGTTTTATTTTCCATACTGTAATAAAATATATTTTATTTCACTGAAAGTTTCACTTTTTATTAATATAGTTATGTTTCATTGTTTTTCATTCTATTGTAGCAGCTGTTTCTCCATCATTAATTGTAAAGCCATTTTCCAATCTCTCTCTTGACCTGACATATTAAAAGTGCAAAATGATAATGAGTTCATTTTACACTTAAAATATTTGCTTCTCCTTTGACTACACTAAATATGTGTTGGAGGTTGGGGTGTAGAGGTGTTGGAACGGTATTTGTTCCAGATTTATTTGTAATTATAGTTTAGTGTTCTGAAATGTTAAAAGTTCATCCATGCTGTGTCCGTGACATTTGAGACTGAGATTTCTTTCCTCTGCCATGAAATGAGTTTAGTCCCGCATGAGCAACACTGACAAAGAAATACTGGCTAATTATTTAACTGGAGGAATGTACCTTCAGGGAACGTTGGCCAGAATCTTGTCTTCTCCTCAGTAGAAAAATGACTGCATTGCTGATAATGTTAATTGGTCAATTTTAAATGAATGGTTGCTGCTGGAATCAAATTGCCACAATTTTCCATTAGCCATTGTTGAAATTCATCTACCTTGGCAGTTTGTAATGTTATACATTGGTCCATAGTTATTTGTCAGAAGGCAAAAGCAACATGCCTCCAATATTAATTTATAAAGCTTGTACCCTCTACTAAATGTCAGCACAAATAAAATGTCTTCATTGTTTATTCGCTAAACTTTATTACTGTGCTGTCCATCGAGTTTATATTACTTTAGGGCTTCTGATGTGGAGTCATTGGTTCATTTGTGTTTAAGAGGTTTTAAAGGTTTTATTTGTTTATTTGTTTTTGGAAAAAATAGGGGTGGGGAGTTGGAATAAAATAAAAAAGTCACTTTTGAGCAAGTGTTTTTTTTTTTTTTTTTTTTTTATGAAACAAGGTTTAATGCTGAATGATTGAAAAAGTCTCAGGTTACTTATGTTACCATGGTTTTAGACCATACGGGTCACTATGGGGAATGCCTTGTTGTGACCCGTTTTTGAAGCATACATCGAAAAACACCAACAACACATTGTCCAGGAGACAGCCGTTGAAATCACTAATGGTGTGACTATAGTATAAATAGGCGCCCATTGAACACATCATCCATTTCTTTATCTGAAGCTTGCATCCAAAGCATGGCAGAAAGCTAGTGGATGCAGTATCTTGTTTCCTACTCAGGGATCTATGATTACGTGTGTAACCTGGGACATTCCCTTTCAATGGAACTTCAAACTGCGTCCTCTAGGGGTTGCTATGGGGAATGGTATACCCATGCCACCATGCTGAGGGGAGTGCAGGCCAGTACCATGGCGAGCACTAATTACCAAATCTACTATTTCCATGGGAGTTGCCCCTGGGATGTTACACGACTGTCAGTGACATTATCCCTTACGGCCAAAGGCCTTGGCTACATACCCAAACTTACCTGTTAGGGCCAGACTCCTGGGCCCGGGGTAGAGCTCAAGGCTTAGAATCAAGAATAGATACCTTTAAATAGATACGACCAAGAGCCTAGCTTCATACTAAGTCTTGGCCTGTCACACAGGGGCTACCGCTTGCTCTTGCATAAGCTTGCCGAAAGAGCTGTCTCAACAAATCTCTAGTAGTAACACCCTGTTTAAATTATGTGTTATTAACAAGGTTTGGGAGGAGCATGTCAGATACTTAGCCCAATTAACACCAGTGGAGTGCACTCAAGTTAATCAACACCATCGCATTAATACAGTTGACTTACCTCTATCCATTGATGGTTTATCAGCATCCCTTCTTCGCCTCTTTTCCTCACTTTAAGTTTATTCTATACTTATACGGGGAGGGGGGTACTATAGGTTCAGATACGGGGAGGGCGGTACTCTAGGTTCAGGCCATTCCCGCGCTAGGAGCCCTTCCCCGGACAGCACGCCAAATATGCATTATCATATCTCGGCTAATTATATGTAAGTGTGAACTTATGAAACAGGTAACCTGAGTATACAAAGGTGGAGTGGCGCCCAAGATGAATGGGGCTTACCAGCTCAAGAAAGGGCATGAAGCAACCTTGCGAAGCCCTCACCATATAAGATTTTTGAAAAGAACGCAGAGTACTAGCGTGCAAATTTACCAAAGTGTGCATTTAAGAAAGTGCACAAAGACTTAACGTGCATGCTTACCATTTTAGGATACAGTTCATGGGACTCTTAAAGAGCAGCTCATAGATGGAATGGTGCATCACAAATGAGAGGGGAGCTTGACCTACCGCATTTTCCAATGCTGGAAAACTAGCAGTAATTTACTTAGCTGAGGGAGCAACACACCCAGTTCTCAACGAGAGAGGGGGCTCAGCCTACAGCATGTCCCAATGCTGGAATGGCTGGCAGTAGGTTACCTAACTGAGGGAACATAAACCCAGCTCATAACGAGAGAGGGGGCTCGACCTACAGCATGGTGTTCAGAATCAGATGGGTAAGCATACTGCAGGCTAGCCAAAAGCTCCACGCATCAGAGAGGCGGAGGAAGGGGCTAGTTCACCTGATGCTGCTGGTCCCAGGTGCTCTGGAAAAACAGAGAACTCAACTATCACGTGCAGGAAGTTCCTACCTAACCTCGGTCAGGTGGAGAGATGGTTGTTACAGGATAAGTTAGATGTTTAACCTCCCAAAGGAAATGAATAGATACGCAAGTATCACTCTAATCCGGACGCAAGCACCGATGCCTTATCTGGATCACATCTCTTATCTTGCCTACCTCCCTTTGACCAATGATTCATCCTTCCCCTTGAAGTGAGACACTAGCCTCTTGTGCCCATTTCTGATCCTCAGATCAAGACGGGCCAAGACTCCTGAGTTTGTGCAGGCTCAGACTTGGACCTTTGTGGAATGAATGATTTGAAGGCCGCTGAGCATGCCTTCGCCTCCCTGAACTTTTCGACCACTGTTTTTACAGAGGTATCAAAAAGTTTGAAAGGCGAGATGTATCCTAAAAGGCTTACATCATAACCATATTCTCACACAGCCCCTCGATGTTGGCATAACTGGTTTGCTGGAATCTGTGGATGCGGGATGAGAATGGATTTTATTTTTTATTTTAAATCTTTTCATGCCAGAGTGCAGAATAATGTGATTATCTGAGAAGGACATAATGTAAACCTTCTGTCAAAAAACTGCAGACAGACCCACACTATATATATTTACTATATAAACAAAAGGAAATTACTGATAGGTAGAAA
Organism: Carassius gibelio; assembly: GCF_023724105.1. Classification (NCBI taxonomy): domain Eukaryota; kingdom Metazoa; phylum Chordata; class Actinopteri; order Cypriniformes; family Cyprinidae; genus Carassius; species Carassius gibelio. The sequence continues at coordinate 23,320,995 of NC_068386.1, read as the reverse complement.
TTTCCCAATTAGATCCTTTCCATGTTCTCTCCACTACACAATGTGCAGCGGGAGCTTAACATGCACCACCCAACAGCTAGATTAAGTTCAATCACGCGAGCCGTGTGAACTGCAGTTATCAGAGCAAGGGCTCTATCGAGAAACATGAACTTCTAAATGCTTTATACTTCAAACAAAACAGTCATTGAAGATGAAGAAGGATGACATGTTCCCCCGGTGCCTATTTAGACTATAGTCGCACCGGTAGTGAAGTCTTAGGCTGCCGCCTGCTAACATGTTGTTAGTGTTTATCAGTGTATGCTTCAGAAACGGGTCACAATGAGGCATTCCCCATAGCGACCCCTAGAGGATGCAGTTTGAAGTTCACTTGAAATGGAAACAGATGGCACATGACCAATCTTCAACGTTGAAATATGTCCAGTTGTTGCTTTAATGTTGAAACAATATTGATCCACTGTTTAATGCTAAATGGTTGAAAAAGGTTAACAAAAACACTTGTAACTGTTGTTCGTTATCTGGCTCGGCTCGGTGTTCATCTTCAGTTCTCTCTTCACAGCAGTTCAGTCAGTGTACTGTTTGAGTACATGAATTACTCCAAGATTTTGGTTTGTTTGAACTCAGAGGGAGTGTCAGCCACATTAAAAAAGTTAACAGTTTAAGTCATTTGTTGATTAATGCGTATTAGAGACAGTTCGATTTGGTAAACTGAATGATTAGAACCAGACTGCTTTGTTTTGAACTCTCTCTCATAATAGACACGGAAGAGAAGACAATGCTGAATAAAGTCATTGTTTTTGCTATTTTTGGATCAAAATGTATTTTCGATGCTTCAAAAAATTCTATATGACCCTCTGATGTCACATGGACTGCTTTGATTATTTCTTACCTTTCTGGACATGGACAGTATACCGTACACACAGCTTCAAAGGAGGGACTGAGAGCTCTTGGACTAAATCTAAAATATCTTAAACTGTGTTCCAAAGATAAACGGAGGTCTGGATGACAAGAAGGGTCATGTGTGATCTGCGAGGGACTGCATACATACTGGCAAATGAGGTAAAAAAAAAAAAATTGCTATCTTTATTACTTTTCAAAAATAGTAAAGTATACATTACCAGAGTTTACAAATGGGTAAAGGACATGTAACATGTAGAAAATAAATACCTGTGTATTTTTGTATCATTTTATCACAGATGCTAAATTTAGATGCTCATCTGTGTTTCTGGTAAATTGTATGTTAATGTCTGTCTTTTAGAGATTTTTCCACATTTTCCTGATGTGAACGCCATGTGGTACGAGAAACACTAGTGCTACTCCGCAGATGAATCACTAAATTAAATATAAAAAAATGTGAATACATTTTAATTTAATCTTTAATTAATTAAGTTCAGTACAGTTATGTAACCTTTGTTACAACACATTAATTTAATCATTAATTTAATAATTATTTACGTTTTTCATTTACTTGTATTTACTTGTAACTTGCACAGTGCAGTGTTGATGTTAAAACTATGTATTTACAATGTTAAAGTGGCTGACAACAATAAATATTCTTATTGGGAAAAAACTGCCTCATTTTTGAACTGCAGCTGAATAGTTAGGCCTACTGTGCTGCTGAAATTTTATGTTGGTCATTATGGTGGTACTTAGAGAGCCAAATATTTTCCGAAGTGCTATTTGGTATAAAAGTTCTGAGAACCACTGGTTTAAAGAAATGCTATAAAATTAAATACTGCTTTTTAATAACTTTTCAGTAAACCATTTCTTCTTCTTTTTTTTTGGTGTTTTTGTTTTCATTTATAGAGGACAGTACAGAAAGCACACAAGTGGGAGAGAGTGGAGGGGACAGCATCAGAAAGGGGGGGGGGGGGGGGGGGGGACTCTTTCAAGAATCACCCGAAGCGCAACCACGCTATATGCACAAGGCTGTTGGTTCTAACATTTTAGGGTCCCCCTCGGTAGAAATCCTGTTGATGTGGTCTGGGGGCCCCTAGTTGCAGCATCCATTCTTGAACTGTTCAACACATTTTCAATACACAAATGTACAAAATTATTTTATGAGACACATAAGTAAAATTATAGATATAATCTATAGTTTATCACCAAAATAAAAGATCAACTGGTTTCAGTGGTTACATAAAAGTATAAGGGTTTCTCTTGCAAGTTCAGTTAAAAAATATGCTTATTATTTAACAAAAACCTTTAAATATTTTATTTGGATTCTTCTATTGTTCTTCTATGCGCTACAATATAATCCATAGCTATAAATCACTTCAAGCATATCACACAGACAGTTGGTTTAATAAATGTTTATTTATTAAATTACAGTGAGTAAACCATAGCAGCATAACTCGTCCATCACCTTCCATGTTGTGATTGAGGCACATGTATTGCTGTACTTCGTCGTCATCCTCGTCCGGCTCTACAATGTTTTCACACTCGTCCTCAAACTCAGGCAGTGCTCTTTTCGTTGCTGCATGGCCCGCAGCAACAGGTACAGACACAGAAATGCTCACCGCTGCATGAATTATCATTTTATAATTATTAGTTGGCCAACTAGGCTATGATTAATACATTAATTTAGAGGCCTATAATAGTAAGTGGATATAAGTGAAGTATAATCGTGGGTCGCGCTGATGGAAAACCGTGTGTGCGTGAGTCTGTCATGTCAGTATGTCAGTGTAATTATAACGGGTTGAATTATCAGATTATGAAAGTTATGAGGTTATGAACTGTCTTTCTATGTTTGTTTTTCTATCGTCAACGTAAATTTCTCATTTTTTTTTATGTCTAAAAATATAAACAGAAGGATAACCCAAAAAAGGCCTGAGGCCCGGGCCTGCATGTGAGCTATAACGTGAAAATTGGCCCGAAGCCCGGCCCTAGGGGTATAAATAAGTCTGGGCCCGTCGGGCTCGGGGTGAAATGCAGGGCTTTAAATGTAGTGTTGATCTATGTTTTAATTGAATGTACCGTTGTGTATTCAACCATGTTGAAAGGTTAATCCAATACCAATTTTTTTTTAGTTCCCCAAAGAATCAATCAGTAAATGGTTCTTTAAAGAATAATTGTAATAATCTAAAGAACCTTTTTCCACTGTAAAGAACCTTCTTGTTCAATGGTAAAATTCTATGGAGGTTAAACTTTCTTTATGGAACCACAGACACCAATAAAGAACCTTTATTTTTAAGTGTAGATGTTCAATTGGGCTAAGATACGATTCATTCGATTTTCATACTCATCAACACCATTCAGTGACCCTACATGTCCAATGGATGAGGTCATTGTTATCCTGAAAGAAAACTCCCATTTGTTTTATCACAGGGCAAAGGTGATCTTTATTGTAATGTCAGTATTACAAGTTTGTAGCTCATATAATGCAATCCAGGCCCTGTCCAAGTTCCCTTTGCACCATCAAAAACCATTCTGTGTTCAGGGATGTCTATCAAGAACTGTTCTGTGTTCAGGGATGTCTATCATACCAGGCAAGAGGATTTGATTTGTTCTCCCCATCAGTGCCGCTGTCTAAATCAAATCTCTAGCCTTGTTGGACAGCAACACAGAAAGAACGTTAACCAGCCATCACACAGGATTAGTCCTGTTATTTGTCACATGGCACAGACAGCACTCTGATCAATACCTGTGATGACAAACAAAAGTTGACAGGTAAGAACTTGGCTTCTTCTGGTGGGGGTGGTGTACTGTAGATTGGAAACCTGTAGTAGACCAGTTATAATGTGCTGAAGGCTTTTCTGTGTGTCAGCACTCTGAGCGAGCCATAGATGAATAATAAATGGGGGATGGGATGACTGGAGGTTACCTATCACCTTTAGTTTTAGCCATGGTCTCACTGAGAGCTACAGGCTGCGATTCTGGAGTGCAGGAGCACCTCGTTTCTGCAGGCTGCATCTGAGGAACAGAGACAGAAGGGGTTGTTGGGAATGCTGGCCATGTAAAGCAGCCAGAGCTCTAAATGGGCAATATGTTGACCCTAATATGCTGCCCTTACATCCGCCCCCTTCCAAAAACACACACAAATACAATGCATGTTACTGGAGTATTGTTCCACTAATAAATAATTTAACTTAATGCCATTTTGTCATCACCAACTCTTGTCAGTGCATGAGGCAACAGTGCACTTGAGATCACCACTAAACTAAGCATGGAAAAGATTAAATGAGTTTACAAATGCAATGTATACATCATTCTCTCTTCATTGTGCCACAAGTCCCTCACATATAAGGTATCAAAAAAGCCCTAAACTGCACTGAATTGAATTTGGACTGACCATCATCACACTGGTGTTAATACAAGATTCGTTCAGGTCATTTTGAAGGCATCCAAATGCACATCAGGTTGACAGGAGGCAGAAGGGTCAAATCTCATATCAGGCAGTGGACTTTTCAACTAATGTTTGTTTTTCTTTTAGATAGTCATCCTCCCATTCATCATTCCTCTGGTCTGTCTTCAACTCCAGCTCAGTCACATATCTGAAAGTTTCATCACTGAGACCAGACCAAATATATTATGTTAAAAAAAAAAAAAAAAAAAAAAACTAAACTGAAGAAACTTGGTTGCTCACCAAGACTCCTCCATTATGGTTATCTATACACACAAACACACACACATTTTTTAGCATTTAGCAAACGCTTTTATCTAAAGGGACTTACAGTGCATTCAGGCTAATTCTGTGACGATCGGGACACAGGAAAACACAGCGAGAGATCCAAGTGCAGGTATGTCTTTTATTGGGGTAATCCAAAATCGTTATCCAGTCCAGGCAGGGGTCAAACCAAAGTAACAATCAAACACGAAGAGACACAAAACAAACCAGCAAGAACAAGACTAAAAATTTGCGTGAATACTACAAGGACTCTGTGACACATACTGAATCAGACAGGTTATAAATACACAGGGAAATGGCAATGCTAATGGGGAATTGGCTGTGGGCAATGATTGATGACCAGTGACAGCTGAGTGCAATGATTAGACAGAGATCGTGGGGAATGTGGTTCAGGAAGTGACAGACACCTTGGGGAAGGAGAACATCTAGTGGTTAACCGGACACAAACCAGACACAGTGACAAATACTTTTTTTTACCTTACATGCGTTCCCTGGGAATCAAACCCACAACCTTGTGATGCTAACGCAATGCTCTACCACTTATATAAAACTAAAAGCATTAGTAAAAAAGAGAAAATAGAGAAGCAAAAATGGAAAAAATAAAAATAAGTGCTAGCCTTGATTTAAAAGGAAAGAGAAGATTTATTGAAAGTATAAATCAGGCAAGAAAAATACTAAAGGAGGCAGACAAAGAGAAAAAGAAACAAAGAAACAAAAGAGTTGTTTTTTAAAACCACCCCCAATTTTCTTTTCTTTTTTCCCAGGCAGGGGGAGGGGTGGCGAAGGACACAGTTCTTGTCCCTTTCTCGGGGAACATGGGTTACAGTCGTAACCCGAGACGTTCCCGTTCGAAGGAACATCGAACTGTGTCGAATGGCACTTTGGGGGAACGAGTACCCACTATGCCACAAGGAGCCCTGCCTGTCCTAGTGTGAAGCTGTGCACAGGCACACTTAGGACGAGAGCACAAGGGTGCCAGTGTGTCAATGGAATGTCCAGGCTGTAAAATCTAATAAAGGTTTGACACATTAGACGGCACCTTGGGCAAATAACCTGGCCTATGAAGTAGGATGGCTTTGATGTTGCCTGGAGCAAACTCCAGGCACCCGTTAGATATAGAGAGCACCTGGAGATCTCCTACCCTCCTCAGAAAAGTAATGGCCAACAAGAAAGCCACCTTAAGGGAAAGGTTCTTGGCCTCAGCCGACTCCAGCAGTTTGAAGGTGGCCTCAACCAACCCTTCGAGAACCACCACCAGGTCCCAAGTGGGAACCCTGGTACGAGCCGCTGGTCTCATCCTCCAAGCCCCACGAAGGATACATACGACCAACGGCTGTCTCCCCAGAGGCCCATCATTAGGGGAGCGTGGAAAGCCGAAATGGCAGCCACGTACACTTTGAGAGTGGACATGTTAAGACCAGCCGAGAAGCAATCTTGGATCTCCAGCACTGAAGCCACTGGGCAGTTCACTGGGTCCACCTCACACTCTCTGCACCAAATGGTGAAAACATTCCATTTTAGGCCATACAATTCCTTGTGGAGGGAGCTCTAGAGCTAAGTATGGTTTCCACTACTCCTGCTGACAGGCCGGCCTCTCGGTACTGTGCCCCCTCAGGGGCCAGACCCACAGTTTCCATAGTTCGTGCCGAGAGTGAAGGATTGAACCCTCTGCCTGTGTCAGCAGGTCCCTCCTGATGGGAAGCTCCCATGGAGGGCCATCCAGGAGTAATATTATGTCTGCGAACCATACTCGGGCCGGCCACAGTGGGGCTACCTATAATAGACTGATACCATTGTGACGAACCCTCTCTAGAACTCCCGGGAGCAGAGCGATCGGGGGAAAAGCATACAGACGCAGCCTCTGCCACATCTGTACCATGGCATCCAACCATAATGGGCCTGGATTTGTGAGGGAGAACCACAGTGGACAGTGAGTCGTCTTTCGAAATGCGAATAGATCCACTTCCACTGGGCCGAAACCTCTGACATCTCGGGATGGAGTCTCCATTTCCCCGGGCCTCAGCCCCTGCCTGGACAGGATGTCTGCTCCCTGATTCTGATTCCCTGGGATGTATGTTGCTCTGAGAGACAACAATTTCCCCCGGGACCACAAGAGGATCTGATGCGCTAGTCTGAATAGAGGGTGAGACCTTGACCACGGCCCAGCCCGTGAGGGAGGCGTCTGTCGATACGGCTTTCCGGCGACATGATGCTCTCAGCACGGGACCTTGGGACAGAAACCAAACTCTCCTCTACATAGATAGGGATCGAAGGCATCTGCGCGTAACCCTGATCATGCGAAATGGGTTTCCCCATCAGTGATGGCCTGGCCTGGCTTTATCCTGGTCACCATGGCCAGTATGGATTCGATCCGTGCAGGAGACAATTGTGCCCGCATCATGACCGAATCCCACTCCACTCGGATGAGAATGTTGCCTGGCTGCAAGCCTGTGGGGCGTGCAGTACAGGTCGCATTCGCTGGAGACCGATGCGTCCTGAAGTGCACTTAATTTTGGGAAGTCGACATCAATTTCCTACGGGCTCCGCGGAGGTGTCCTCGATCACTCCCCCACGGGTGGGGCTGCCCACAGAGGGCCTAGGCTCTAGAAGCGAGTCTCTCTTTTTGCACCTGTCTGTAGGCGGAGGAGCTGGCAGATGGCTGCGGCTGCCCGCTTGGGGCAGGCTTCTTAGGCCTCGAGCGACAAGGGAGGTATTGTTTGAAGGCTGAAGACTGTCTAGGCTCTAGAAGCGACGCTCTCTTTTTGCACCTGTCTGTAGGCGGAGGAGCTGGCAGATGGCTGCGGCTGCCTGCTTGGGGCAGGCTTCTTAGGCCTCGAGCGGCAAGGGAGGTATTGTTTGAAGGCTGCAGACTGTTTCTTTGCCTCCTGAAACCTGTCAACGACGACATTATTAACCATAAGTGTCTCTACGAGACCACCATTGCCACCATGGAACGGCTGATAGCACAGGCCGTTTCCTTGGTGACTTGGAGAGACAGATCTGCAGCCTTCCTCAACTTCGCAATAATTTCCGGAGTTGGACCCTTGCCCTCATCAATATCTTTAAGAAGGTCGGCCTGGTACGCTTGCAGTACTGCCATTGCATGCAGACTAGCGCCAGCCCAACCCACAGCCGTATAAGCCCCGCCCACTAACGCAGATGTGTCACGACACGGTTTAGTGGGCAGCACCGGGGTTTTTAGGGATGATGCCGACTCTGGGGCTAAATAGGTGGCAAGCGGCTGTTCCACCCGAGGCATCATTCCATAACCATTCTCTCGCCCCCCCAAGATATTACTATAGTTTAACACAGGGGGGATGGACACGCGAGATGAATGTGGTTTGATGAAAGAACGGTAAACCCAGATTACGAGGTTGCTCTCTGTGCTGCAGGAAAAGCTCGTCCAACTTGCTTTTACTAAGCGTTTCCTGCCTTTCATGTGGCCAACTGATATTAAGACGGGCCACTGCATGAGAGACAACCTCCACCAGCTCCTCATATGTGAGGACACGGGGTGGCAAGTCATCCCCAAAATCCCCGGCCCCTGCAGGAAGAAGGAGGCAGGAACCTGCGAACAATCAAATAGAAACTTTAATGACAAAATAAAGACAAAACAGATAATAAAACCCTGGCCTGGTCCTTTCTCGTCCTTCACTGTCATCGCTCCTGTTTTTTATCCTTCCATCTCTTCCGTGGGACTCGAGGCCGGTGGGTCGAGCAGGTGTCGCTCATCTCCAATCACTTCACCGGCCTCGCCCCGTTCCCACGTCTCTCGGCCCCAAAGACAAACAAGAGACAGAGAGTGCTTGCTGAAGAACAGAAAGCTGTCTCGGTTGTGTGCCGGCGTCCATTTTATAGCTTCTGCATATGCAGTCACACATTACGTCATGACGCAACACCAATCAAGATTGGCTTAGTCTGAGGGGGTGTCATCCGACGCAGTTCGAAGGGGAACCTCATTTAGAAGGTGGGAGAGAGCACTGTACATTCATTCCTCCCACCTACAATTCCTGCTGGCCCAAGACCGAGTCTCTAACCATTAGGCCGGTGACACACTGGATACGTGGCGTGAGCGCCGCGTGTCTGAAGCGTCCCAGAAGCGTGGCGGATTCTGTGTCTTTACACACCAGAAGCGTGGCTGACGCGGCGCTGGCGCGCTGCTGCTGTAGAGGAAGACCGTTGACAGACCAGGCTCATGTCTTCATTACAACAATATATACTTTTTTCTACACACCTACACCTACGCGCCTACTGATAAAGGACACCGTCAACAGTATTGAAGGCGAAATAGATTATGTTTGACAGGTGCAATATTTGAAAATCGATAATTATTATTATTATTTTTTTATTACATTTATATCTGAATTTATGTCAACCTATAGACTTTCAAATATCAAAATATCAGGAATTCATATGTATTTGTGTACAAAATGACATTTAAACACATTTTCCTATTATTTTTAGCCTGGAAAAGCTTCCAACACGCGCGCGTGTCACGGTAAAAATAGGCGTCGGTTCTATTTCTAGCAAGCAAGCGTTTACCGCGCGTCTCGAGCAGGCGGTCTGTATGCTCTAACCTGTTAACATGGGAGCCGAATTAAAAACCGACACGCCACGCGGCTGAGACGCTTGCGCCACGCATCCAGTGTGTCACCGGCCTTAGGCCATGACTTCCCCAAAAATATCCGAGGGTATTCCGGAGAAACTGGAATGAGCCCAGGAGAGAGTGATCTACAAAGTCGTGAAAGCTACTCCAACAGCAGTATAAGTGGAGGGAAGTACAATATGGTATCACCTTAACCACTGTACAAGAGTTCCCAAAGTAAGTACGGAAAGAGAAGGAAACAGATAAGCAGATAACTCAGGAGGAATATCAGTGACACAGGATAAAGTGCAACCTAATGAAAGCTAAAAAAAAAAAAAAAATCCACAAATAGCTCACATTCTCCTGTCAGACAAACAGTAGAGGAGAATGAATAAGTTAGAAAACCAATATAATGACATATGTTGACCATCAGATATAATGAACAGTGCTCTTCCACCCTCAATACTCATGTCTACTCAAGTGCCCTTGAGCAAGGCAAGGAAACCCCAATTGTTCCCCGGGTGCTGGATATAGCAGTCCACTGCTCTGGGTGTTTGTTCATGGTGTTTTCACTGCTGTGTGTGTGTGTGTGCACTTGGAGGGGTTACATGCAGAGCACCAATTCCGAGTATGGGTTACCATACTTGGCAAATGTCATGACTTTCACTTTCATAAATGACTGTTCAGCCACAGACTTGGTAGATCTTCTGCAGATTATCTCTAGACAGATTTATGTCTCTGAGAACAAAAAAGTATATTTTTTCTGGCATCAAATCCCCAAAACTTCAAGTGATTCTTCATAGAAACGGGCAGGAGCCACCACACATACACAATGTATTATAGCATTCATTGTGCCCCCCTCCCCCCTCCCCCTCCTTTAATGAGGAATATTAAAGGGGTCATGCGATGCCATTTCAAATTTTCTTTCTTTTTTGGAGTGTTGCATTAAGAATATCTGTAAAGTTACAAAGACTAAAGTCTAAAATCCAAAGAGATATTCTTTATAAAAGTTAAAGGGGTGGTAAAACACGGTTTTTCGAAGGCTTGATTGTGTTTGTGGGGTGCACTGTAACATATGTTCATGCTTCGTTTTTTAAAAAAATGCATTATTTTTCATATATTTTACCTTTACTCTACACTGCTCTGTCCCTCCTTGTAAAACGGTCTGATGGTTTCCGGGTTCTATGAAGCCAGTCCCACAAAAATAGCAATGGGCTCAGATTGGTTAGCTGCCCCAGTGTGTTGTGATTCGCTAACCGACTAGCGAATCACAACACACTGGGTGTGTTTTTCGGTAACGTCATGCCCCTTACCTTTACCAGTAGTCTGTGCTTTGGGGGTATTAGAAACAATGGCGTCAATAAAACCATACCAATTTGAGCCCGAATCGGACCCAGAAAATTTTGATGAAGATGATCGAGCATTTCCTGTTCAAGAACGGCTGTTAAATGACGTTTCAGAATGTTATGTTTTTTATTGTTGTGATCTAATACTTTTTTAGATACGCTGTTATTTAATTGTACTAATTATAATAGTTGATGTTGAATTTATAACAATAATAAGTGTTTGTCTATTAACAAAAGTATTCAAGAACCTTTTTTATTTAAAAAATATATATATATTATTAGTGTACATGTAATAACTGTGCAAAAATGCCAACTGAAGAGGAAAACATCTGCTGCAAAGAAATACAGAAGGTAGTGTAATAAGCTAGTACCAAAATTATGCATAACGTGTTAATAGTTCTGTATAATCCTTTTTTCATATTTAAAAGATGAACATAGGTTAATTGTACAGTATGTTCTCATTGTCTTACATTACTGTTTAGGTTGTAAAACGAATGATGGAGGTCCCAGACCCTCCTAAATATATGGTTGAGCATCCAGGTTTTGAACCAAACTGCTTAAATCCGTATACTTTGCAAAATATCAATAATATTTAGAGCCGACTATGGACCAGTGAGACGCAGAAATGAAGAGGAGTAAGTATTTATTAAATTTAATGAAATTATGTTGTGTAAAATAATATAAATAAAAAACAAATATATATTTACACAAGACATGTTATTCAAAGACAAAAATTGAATCAAAATATCAATTTTTATCAAACATATTTTCACATCACATATACATGTTTCCAATATACCACTGGTTTTATACACAATATTGAGGTTTTCTGTTCCTGCCATAGGCGCTTCCGTTATCTGGCCTATCGCAGCTTTGTCAGCTGGTGCTGGGGCTACCTAGGACGTAGTGTGAGGGTTGTCATCCCCTCATGTGTTGTTAACCGGATCCGCCTACAGTTTCCTGATCCAGCGGGACAGTATGTTGGGTTCCGGCCACCCCTCGACTGAATCGTGACACCTGCTAGGCAATCACCTCTTCTTTGGAAGGTTTTTCATACTGTGATGACAGAGGAGGTGGAATGGGGATTGCATGCAGCTCTTCCGCATATGGCTTGGGGTCCACAAAGACTTTATGTAACATAAGGCTCATAAGGTCATCGACATAGTCTGTAAAGAACAGAATACTGAGTCCCTCTATGGGTTTATATAATTACTGATAAATAATCTACCTTTGTTTTATAATTAACATTTGTGTAATATTTATAAATATTTTTTGTAAGCTTATATTTATTTCATTATAGCTTTTGTTATATTATTGTTAATAAAACATTTTACAACTTACTGTATGTTGGTTCAATTTTCACTGGCTTTGCTGTGCATTCCCCTTTTTTGGACTTTGGAAAAACGAACTTATACACAGCCTGTCCTTCAGTTGTTGTTGCCTGCTCACGGTTAGCATTTTCATTATAGTGCATTGCTGCAAGATACAGCCTGTAATCAGTGGACAATCCATAACATATGAGAAGATTAGTAAACTGTGTTGTGACAAATAAACAAACAATTCAGAATAAGAGACAAATGTTCAATCAATGATTATAATGGTTTCTTTCTTGCAAGAAAGGCTCACAGTCGCACAGTCAGTCAAGAGAATGTGAGAGTGCTCGCCAAGATGGGAGGCTCTCGATCTCTTTATATCTCTGCTACTCATAACATAGATAACATAGGGCCACAGGCAAGGCTCCTAACCTATTTTACCTGTTTCTTCCTTATTAGGAAAGAACATTATTTATTATAGGGAAATATTATTAATATTAATAAAAAAATGAATACAAAAAACATTTCCATAAAAATTGTTAGAAACAATGTTTATAAATATTTCTGAACATGTCAAAGATTATTACCTGCACAACATTCCTATGAAAGGGAAAATCACGTTCTTTGGGGCAAAACACAAAATCAGACTGTGGAAAGCCTCCAGTGATGACGTCTGAAAGTTGTGGCTGAGCTTTTCTATATCCTTGAGAACTCTCTTGTTGTATAATAGCTTTTCCACTTTATGGAGCGCTATTGATCCTGTAGCCAAACAGATCAAATATGAAGAAAATCTCAAAATTTTACTATTTTACTGTCATTCTATTGTCATTTGTCTCTCTATACAGTCATACCTGGTTGGAACCATTTTTTTGGATCCCTGGAAACTTTGTCTGGGTGTTCACACTTGGGGAAGAGGTGGTTCTCATGAACATGTACATTTTGTATGTGGTTCTGCAGTGAATTCCACTTCGCCACCTTTTCTGGCCCAGACTCAGAGGAAATCGCACTCCAGTAAACATGGTTTTTGATGCTGTGCAACCATTTTTTCAGCACCTCGCAGTCCTTCATTTTTGAAAGTTTGTCAAGTTTCTTAGATAAACCTGTACAAAGTAAAAGCTTGGTTGTACAATCATTATTTCAAGAAAATCTAATTACCCCAAAAATATAAATGTACAAGTTAGGTTTAACAATTAACTGAATAAGTATCAATTAATAATACAAAGATAAATAATTACCTTTCTCAAAGTGCCACACGTCATAGAACTGAGTGATATTGCGGTCCCTCAGGTACTTCTGAATCTGCGGATGGCGATCGGTGACGATGTAGTCAACAGCTAAACCATTAGACTCCAGCTTATCGAGACAACGCTTCAATCCCTCCTTTTCCATATGATAACTTCCACCAACCTCATTGCTCTGTTGTTGGGTACACAACATTTCAAATGTATAAACAGAGTAGAGTATAAACAATAACAGATAAAAGAAAATTTAACTTTTTTTTAAATGCTTAATTACTAACCTGAACTAGTTGAAGATCCAGAATTTTGTTAGTTTCCATGTGCATAATGGTGTAGCTGCCAAATTTTGCTGAGTGTCCTATTGTAAACATCATAATCAGATATAGAACATTACTGAGAACATCAGTATCATAATATTTTAGGAGAACTAAGACTATAAAATAAACGGTGTGATTTTTTCAAATATACTCTAAACGTACCTGGCGTGTCAGCACGCATATCTCCAGCCACAGCAACATTTCCTCCCTCTTGCAGCGGTCTTATAAGATTCAGTTGATCTTGGTTCCCCTGGTGTATTATGGTAGGCTCAATGAAATTCCTGGCATGAATCCTAAAAGTTACGAAATGCATCATCTGGAGCTTCATGGCTTTGAAAATCTATTAACATAGAAATCATACAGTACATACATACTGAAACAACACAGTATTTTTTTGTGAATTTTATTGTAAATTGTAATACCTTCTCTAGTTGTTTAAAAGATCCACCGGTAAAATAAGTTGCAGCAGACAATAGCAGGTTTCCAAGTGGGGTACTCCCAACAATGGGCTGGCTCTGCCACTGTCTGTAGTAGTTACACTTTTCACAAAGCTGGGTGAATGCAACAAAAGTCCCCCTTCGTCTGCTCTGGACAACACACTTTGTCTTACAAATTGGACAGGACACAAACAGCTCTCGAAGACAGCTTTCAAAAACAATGTATTTGTTATCGCTGTGGTCGGGCTGTGGATCTATCCTAAGGCAATATAAAAAGAATAAATATTAGGAAGTTGCTTTCATGTTTTATATATATTTTTAAACACAAATGTATTAGTAAAAAAGTGCGTAAATATGTATTTATATCTTACGCCAATTCTGATTCTTCAGTGACAACAGAATCTGGGTTATATGTGGAATCAGTGGGTTCGACATTTAATTCTGATTCTTCTTCCTCATCTAACACCAGACGAGGTCTCTTACTGGGCCTGAAGACTGAGCCCCTTACTGGTGTTGAAGACAGCTGCACATCAGGAAACATGTCAGTTGTTTGGGTGCCCACATCATGACCATAATATGTTGCCTGAATGCCTACAAGTACAAAAAAAAAAAAGTAAAAATACAATTACTCATAACCATCGGTCATGCTATTACAATTTTTTTTACAGTGAGAAACATAAGCCACTTTCTAATACACATACGTTTCAGTAGCCGGTATAACAATTATAATAAAAAAAAGACAATATGTACTAGAACTGCATATGATAAAGTAACACAAACACATTTAATGTCTGTATTTCATACCTTTGCTCCTTAAGTGGAAACTGCTCAATGTACCCATTGAAAGTTGTGTGCCCACTGATCGCATCTTCGGCTTTATCTCTGTGGCTACAGTTTCAGTCTCTATAGGGTCTGACTGACATCCAACTTCATGAAGTGTAGATGTAGTGGGGAGCTCTTGGGAACTCGCACCCTGCTGAGCTGTTGTCTGTAAGAAATAATGACAATATGTAATCAATGATCAAATTACAGCTTAAAACATACATTTGACATGTAAAAATAGTAAGAAAAAATTACTGGATAATAATCATTGGACCACAAAAAATAAGCTTCATAAGCAAGATTTTCATATAATTGTTCTGACAAATTGTATTAGTCCTCAAAGGGATTTTTTTGATTAAAGAGTGAAGATCTATAGTAATCGGTACTGAATGGAATCGTTACTTTTGTATTTTTAGAACGCTTATAACCAAATATCTGTCGCTATAACTATTAACCAAAAACATTGGCTTTACTATAGTAGCCAAATCAAACACAGAACCATGTTTAGCATGCCTGCAGATAAACAAACATGTAGATAAACAATACATAAACGCTCTAATCAAAGAATAATATACACTAATTCCAAGTTCGTTGTTGAGATTAAGAAAAAAAGTTCGTAACGTTAAGGTGTTTGTCGCATTAAGTATGAATAAGCATTTAACTAACTGGTTTGCAGAGCCAAACAGCGTTGTTATTTGTTCACTTCCTTGATACAACGCACAATTAGCAATACAGCCAATAGCAATACAAACCAATACAGTAAAACACATCGACGAAAAATAAGTCATACTTACAGCTTGTGGCCCGTAAACAGCTTCTGTTTTTAAAGTTGGAACTGCTCCATCTTTCAGGACAAGCCGTTGGGCGAATCCTGCATTGAACTCGCGAAGATTGTGGAAGCTTTCCTCCGTAAAATGTGCAGCACAGAGAGCGAGATTTGGGTAATAATTTTGAGGGACCGAGTTAAAAATAAATTTTAACCATTGATCCCTAACTTCCCCGTCCCTAGGAAGGCTGAACAAAGTGGACCTGCAATCCGGATGAAAATAACAGCGTTTCGTCGGCATCGCGGCAAAAATACTCCAGCATACAACAACTCTTCTCAATCTCCACAGCAATATAAAATGGCCTCGCCCCCCACCTAATCTATTATTCTCGGAGGAGGGGTTTATGTAAATATTGGGCTTAGTGACGTCAGCAACCCTGGAGGAATGTCGTGTAGTCCCTACCGGCCGTTTGCTGTAGTCCTTAGAAATGGATTTCTTTAAAAGCAAATATCTCCCTTTGCTTAAAACTTTGAACGTTGTAACTTTGCAGATGTTGTTTATGCTCAAACAGGAAAATTACACACTAACTAAAGTTTGAAAAGTGAAATCGTGTTTTATCACCCCTTTAAGACTTGACCACGCCTTCCTAAAACACCTCGTTGTAACATGCCACCACATGTTTATGTCACTGTGTGGGGAGATTTGCATAACACTGCCCAAATGTTCACACAAAGAAAGAAGGCATAACTTTTATTATCACTTTTGCCGCTATTGCCATGTTTTTGAGATGCTGTGAGTTTCATTGTTATTCGCTGCACCAAGTACTTTAGACCAGTGGTTTTCAGTCCTGTTCCTCGGGACCCACTGCTCTGCACATTTTTCATGTCTCCCTTATCTGACACACTCATTTGAGTTCATGGAGCTCTTTGCTAATGAGCTGATGATCCAAATCAGGTGTGTAAATCAGGGAGACGTGCAAAATGTGCTGAGCTGTGGGTCCCCAGGAACAAGTTTGAAAACCACTGCTTTAGACACAGTGGGTTCTGAATATAACCAGTGTTCAGAAGTTCTGGTTCGCCTACGGAGAATAAGGATCTCAACAAGAACAATGTATCACTCAGATACAGTAAGATGATTAAATCAATGTTATTTGTCTAAAGCAAATGAACTGAACTGACTTAGCAATTGAAATCTACCAATTACAGGAATGAGGGAAAAAATAAATAATAAAAATATACAATGGGTTATTTCTCACCCAAAGAAAAGAAAACCTAATTTTAGTGCAAACTGTTGTGTCAATTACTTATTTTTTTCCCTTGATAGATTTCAAGGACTTCAAATGAAAACTCAGAAAACTCAATTGGGAACTACAATCACCCTTCAATCACAACTTCCCATCAGTAAATTAAATGAACCTTTTGTGTACTCCTTTTTAGGAATTATTTATTTCTTTGTTTACTCTGAAAAATGTATATAAACAATAAAAAATAAAACAGGGTAGTTGCTGAAGCCCTAAGACGGGCAAGAACGGAATCCAAATCTTCAATACTTATCTTGCTTGATCTGTCCGCTGCTCCAGATCCTCCTATCAACCCTACTGGCAAAGGGCATCTCAGGAACCGCACTCCAGTGGTTTGAGTCTTACCTATCAGAAAGGTCCTTCAAAGTACCTTGGAGAGGTGAGGTGTCCAGGTCACAACATCTAACTACTGGGGTGCCTCAGGGCTCAGTTCTTGGACAACTTTTCTTCTCTGTCTACATGGCATCATTAGGTTCTGTCATTCAGAAACATGGCTTTTCATACCACTGCAATGCTGATGACACTCAACTCTTCCTCTCATTCCATCCTAATGATCTGACAGTAGCTGCTCGCATCTCAGCTTGTCTAACAGACATTTCTTACTGGATGAAGGACCATTACCTTCTACTCAACCTTGCCAAGACAGAACTGCTTGTGGTTCCAGCAAACCCATCGTTTCATCACAATTGCACTATCATGTTGAGCAGCAGCTGCCTGTTAATGCGACTGAAAATGGATCAGCTCATCACAATGATACCAGTGATACTGAGGATAATACGGCAGCAGCACAGGATAAACAACTACCTAAGAAACCAAACAAAAGAACGTTAGGGGAGGTCTACGGGCACACTGAGGTGAGTGAAAGCGATGCTGGTGTGGATGTGGAGAGTAGTGAGCAGGCTGGATGCAGTTCTGCGATTGTTATAACTGAAAATGATGATGTTGAGAAAGCAAAAGAAAATGAGTGTGTATCTCAGACTGGTATACAAATAGCTGAGCAGTGCTCGGTGGATGATATGGATGGGTTATCTCAGTACACCGATGATAGTGTGAAAGATGATGGGCATTGGTCTGAAGGGTCAGAAATGTCAAAAGTAGAGACAGAAGGATTGTACACTGTGGCACAAATTAATACTTTCTTGAATGAGACAAAAGGTAGAAGCACGGAAGTAAGTGAATTTTTCCCAGATCTGGATAAGTTTATCTCTTCTGTAATGTGGGCAAGGAAAAGTTGCAATAATGATGAGCTATCACAACAGAAACGTTTTAGGTTAAAAAAAACATATAACTGATATTCGAAAAAAGTCTAATACAGGGAAAGGGAAACCAAAAAGTAGGGCTGTGCAAAAAATCAAACGCGATTTTCATGCACATCTCATCAGTAAAGACGCTCCTGTAATTAGAAGTATATCTCCAGCACGTGCATTCAGATTATGGTTTCCAGGCTTTCACAACAAAGCCTGCCCAGTTGCTTCTTAAAACTAGTCCAAAACTAGCCCAATCGCGTTTCCGGGAGGTTCCCCTATAAAAAAAATAGCTTTCCGGGATTAAAATGTAAGTTTTATGGCATGGTTGCCTTGATAAAATTCGCATTTTAGGGTCTAAATATCACGTTATTGGTATTGTCGCTTCGACCCGCGGACATGAAAAACAACACTGGACATGACTTGGCAACACTGGTTGGCATTTACTAAACAGAGCCGTAATTCACTGACAATCTACACAAAATCGATTTTAAAATCGGTGGCGATTCTTTGTCGATTTTGAAAGCGATTTTGTGTTAGTTGTCGGTAGACTACGGCTCTTGTGTAGTAACTGCCGCTCCACCTGAACCAGTGTTGCCAAGTCTGCGGTAGTTTTTCATGTCCGCGGTTTGAAGCAACCCCAATACCAATAACTTGATATTTAGCCCCTAAAATGCTAATTTTTTTACAAGACAACCATGCCAAAGAAAACCTGTATAGTTTAAAAAAAAAAAATTATCTGGGAACCTGGGAATCGCGATTAGTTTTGGACTAGTTTTGAGAAGCAACTGGGCAGGATTTGTTGTGAAAACCTGGCAACCCTGATCTGAACATACGTGCTGGAGATAATACTTCTAATTACAGGATTGTCTTTACTGATGAGATGTGCATGAAAATCGCATTCGATTTTTTGCACAGACCTACCAAAAAGAGGAAAATATAACTAATTACTATGGCTAATACACATCTCTTTCTGATTGTTCTTTTTCTAGGCTTTTTCCCTCTTATGGAAACCTTACGTGTGGGATCCCTAAATGTTAATGGGATGAGGGATAAGAGTAAAGCTGGTACAGTGATAGAATTCATCAAGTTAAAGAAATTAGATGTTATTTTCTTACAAGAAACTCATAGTGATGTAAACAATGAGGTTGACTGGCGATTGTGGTGGAGGAATGAATGTGTGCTCACACATGGTACTAACCTGAGTGCAGGAACTGCTGTTCTCTTTTCTCCCTCTATAAAAGCCAAAGTTTTGGGAAAAAGGGAAATTGAACCAGGAAGATGTTTAGCAGTTAAGGTTGATTTAAATGGTCTTGTCTTTACGTTTGTGAGTGTATATGCACCTAATATAGGAGCTGAGAGAATTATTTTTTTTAACAAATTGAAAGTGTTTTTAGGACAACAGCAAGGTAATGGTTTTACCATCTTAGCTGGGGACTGGAACTGCATACTTAATGCCTTGCTTGATAGAAATGGAGAAGAACCCCATTTTCAGTCATCATCAGTACTTGAAAATGTTAGTAAAACCTCTAATCTTGCTGATATATGGAGAGAAAATAATCCCTCTGTTAAACAATATACATGGGTAAAGGTTAGTGATGGGAGGATTTCAGCAGCACGACTGGATCGACTGTATTTATCAAATAGTATGAAAAGTAGAATTAATAATACAGCTATTGTCCCCACATCCTTCACTGATCAAAAAGTAATCACTATTGACTGTAACTTGAATTCTAAGAAAATCAGAAGTGTTTACTGCCATTTTAATGTCAAATTGTTACAAGACAGGAGTTTTTGTGATTCCTTTAAACATTTTTGGGACACCTGGAAAAAAGAGAAAATAAGATTTGATAGTGTTATTCTATGATGGGAAGTTGGTAAAGCTCACATAAGGGAATTTTGTCAGCAGTATACATCTCACTCTAATTTTAGTTTGAAACGGTCTCTGGAATGGCTTGAAAGAGAAATCCTTGCCATTGAAAAAATATGATAGGAGATCTTTCTTCCAATGTACATGAGTGGTCTGAGAAGAAATTAAAATTGAGCTCTATATTAAATGAAAAGGTTAAAGGAACTCTTGTGAGAAACAGATTCTTATCAATAAAGGATATGGACAGTCCCACCTCTTTTTTTCAATCTAGAACACAAGAGTGTGCAAGTTAACCAAATGTATAACCTGAAGAATGACAATGGACAATGTACATCTGAACCTGTGGAAATGCGTAGACTAGCAGTTAATTTCTATTCACATTTATACTCACCTGAGGACATAGACATTCCGACACAAAATGGGTTCCTACAAGATCTTCCTTTGTTTAAATGAAGAAGATAAGCAAGCACTGGAATCTGGATTAACTTTTGCGGAATTAAGTGATGCCGTAACGGGTCTTTCGTTGGGTCGTACCCCAGGCATAGATGGACTTCCTGGTGAATTTTACAAGCACTTCTGGACAACACTTGGATCTGATTTATTTGAGGTGCTCAAGGAATGTAATTGTACTGTTTTCTACCAAAGAGCTGCCAACGGGCTGTATTAACACTGCTTCCAAAAAAACCCTGTTAAAGAACTGGAGACCTTTGGCAATTCTCTGCACTGAATACAAACTTTTATCAAAGTGCCTTACCAACAGATTGAACAAAATATTGTTCAAAATTATACACCAAGATCAATCTTACTGTATAAAAGACAGATGTATTGCTGACAATTTGCATCTAGTATGTGATGTTATTGATTATGCAATCTGTAATAATACAGATGTAGGAATACTGTCACTAGATCAGGAGAAAGCGTTTGATCGTGTTGATCATCAATATCTTTTTAAAGTATTGGAAGCTTTTGGGTTTGGAGAGAATTTTAGAAAAATGCTAAAATTGTTGTACAATAATGCTACATGTATGGTAAAGATAGCAGGAGGCCTAAGTGTCCCTGTTAAGGTACAGAGGGGTATCAGACAAGGATGCCCACTTTCTGGTCAGCTTTACAGCTTAGCTGACCAGAAAGTGGTTGTAGTACAAGAGAGAGAGAGTTCAAGAGAGAGAGAGAGTTCAAGAGAGAGTTTAATGGGTTTGAAGGTACAAGGTGCTATTTTTAATGATTTTGTAAAAGTTTCTGCTTATTCTGATGACATTACTGTTGTTTTAAGGAATGTTAACGATGTTCAGGTTTTAAAAGACATTTTATTAAGTTATGGTAAAGCTTCGTCTGCAAAAGTAAACTGTGCAAAAAGTGATGCAATGTGGTGTGGTTTAGACCATAACACTCTAGCTCTCCCAGGTAATTTAAAATGGGGAAAATCTGGGTTAAAATATTTGGGGGTGTTTTTAGGAAGGGAGGATTATAAGAGACAGAATTGGGAGGGCCTGGTGGAGAAAGTGTGTGCTCGGTTGTCTTGCTGGCATTGGCTGCTACCCCAGTTATCTTATAGAGGAAGAGCCCTGGTCTGCAACAACCTTGTAGCCTCAACGCTATGGCACAAAATGAAAATTCTGGAACCTCCTGAAGATTTGGTTGTAAAAATCCAAAAACGCTTAACAGACTTCTTTTGGTCCGGTAACCACTGGATAAGAGCATCAACTTTGTTTCTGCCCAGACAAGAAGGTGGACAAGGACTAGTGGATATAAAAAGCAGAATTAAGACTTTCAGACTACAGACAGTAAAAATATTTCTCTACGGATTGGATGTAAGCTGGTCTGGAGTAGCCTCTGCCCTAGAGCCCTGCATTTCAGCCCTAGCCCGACGGGCCCCGACTTATTTATGCCCCTAGGGCCGGGCTTCGGGCCAATTTTCACGTTATAGCTCACATGCAGGCCGGGCCTCCAGCCTTTTTTTGGGTTATCCTTCTATTTATATTTTTAGACATTGCATAAAAAAAGGAGAAGTTGATGTCGACGATAGAAAAACAGACATAGAAAGACATTTCATAACCTCATAACTTTCATAATCTGATAATTCAACCCATTATAATTAAACTGACATACTGACATAACAGTCTCACGCACACGCACGCGCACGCGCACGTACGCACGCTTTTCCGTCAGCGCGACCCACGATTACACTTCACTTATATCCACTTATTGTAGTAGTAGCTATTATAGGCCTCTAAAGTAATGTAAATTTAAACAGCACAAGACCCTGCTACCGCAACTGTCAATACTGGCTCGCTCTGTGTTTAATGTCCCGTCAGCCGCAGCAGCGAACGTGTCTTCAGCGCAGCGGGAAGAGTGATAGAAGAGAGGAGGACTGGGTTAAAACCTTCCACTCTGGAGGCTATTCTTTTTCTCCACGATGCTCTGTAAGAGACTGTTCTAACTTTTCATTTGACTGGACTTTGTTTTCATTTAACTGTTGGAAACTAATGGAAAAAAGAATGGACATGTTCTGTGGTGCATTTATGAGGTAAGATAACCTGGAAGTTTGTTTTTAATTAATATTTTTGTTTAGATTGTAGGCTATTTCTCATTTCGTTTGCGAGTGCTGTTGCGAGCCTGCCTCAGTATTTAAATTTTTTTTTTTTTTTTACTCACTGTGGTTTAATAAATAAACATTTATTAAACTAACTGTCTGTGTGATATGCTTGAAGTGTTTTATATATGGATTTTATTGTAGCCAAGTAAAGTATTAGCGTTAATTTGAGAGGCTTAATTGATTAAATATGTTTTAGGCTACTCGCTGTCGGCTTGGCTGTTTAACATTAAACGTCATTTAAAAAAAATGCTCCAAACATTTTTCTAAATTAACTTGATAAAGAAATGAAAAGAAACATAACGCAAAACTGACACCTTTTTTAATTGTTGCAAATACGGCAGGCTTCCGCTGTGTAATAAAATAAATAAATAAATAAAAACACAGGCTTGTGTCGGACTCGGGCTGATAATTCTGATGAGCTGTCGGACACGGGTCGGGCTAGGGCCTGAGCGTCTTGGGCCAGGGCCGGGCTCGGGCCTAGATTTGAGGCCCGTGCAGGGCTCTACTCTGCTCTCCTTAGAAGAGCAGGAGGGATGGGGCTGGATAAACATTTGTTTCTTCTGGACATTCAAAATGATGATTTGACTGGATTAACTTCCTTTTATCACTCAGTGTTCAAAGCCTGGAGGACTTTTAATATCAAAAGAGACATCACAGATGAGGGTGTTCACTGGTCAAAGGAGGAACCCCTAATGCACAATTCTATGGTGGACTCAGCGATCCTAAAATCACCATCGATGAGGAATCTTTTAAAGGCTGCAGGAGTTGTAAAGATTGGACATTTAATAACCTCAGATGGATGGATGGGGCTGGATAAACATTTGTTTCTTCTGGACATTCAAAATGATGATTTGACTGGATTAACTTCCTTTTATCACTCAGTGTTCAAAGCCTGGAGGACTTTTAATATCACAAGAGACATCACAGATGAGGGTGTTCACTGGTCAAGGGAGGAACCCCTAATGCACAATTCTATGGTGGACTCAGCGATCCTAAAATCACCATCGATGAGAAATCTTTTAAAGGCTGCAGGAGTTGTAAAGATTGGACATTTAATAACCTCAGATGGATGGATGACTCCTGAAATGCTAGCTTCCAAGATTGGAATAAGATCAATTCGTTGGACACAAAAACTGATAAATGAAATTCTCGAGAGCCTATCAACAGATTTTAAATGCAGTGTGGAAACAACAAATGAAAATATGGATTTAACTTTTCCTGAACTAAGAATAATTCCGGATGTGGGTATATTTGAAGAAAAGAAGGGGTCTTTGTTGACCTTCAAGGCACCTAAACTGAACTGTTTCAGTAAAACTGAGAAGAAAGCACTGTACGTTACCTGTGTAAAAGTTTCACACTCTCACTCTTTAGGAGGAGTTAAAGAGTCAAAATGGCAAGAGCTATTCGGATCAGGCTCTTCCCCGAAGGGTTGCTGGAGGGCCTTGTACGAGTCTCCCATTGAAAAAAGGTCCGGAGACTTTCAGTGGAGAGTGTTGCATGGGTTTATAGCTACAAACAGATACAAAGCACACCTCGATCCTCAGGTCCAGCAGGGATGTCCTTTTTGTGGGATGACTGAAACTGTTTTTCATTTATTTCTTCAATGTGGGAGGCTTGTGCCTTTATTTTCTCAATTAGAAGAATGGTGTACAGTTTTGGGAGAAGTATTTTCACCCATATTATTTATATATGGTCCAAAGTATAGCAGAAATAGAAAGCAGATCCATGTTTTGCTTAATTTTTTGTTTGGGCAAGCAAAAATGGGAATATGGATTTTGTGTAAAAGCAAAATAAATAATTGTAATGATAAAAACTTCCTAATCATCCGGAAGAAGGAGTCGGGAACCGTCGCACAATCAAAATGAAACTTTAATGACAAAAATAAACACAAAACAGCGCACCAGCCCCTCACAGAGAACTGGTGCGCGCAAAGTAAAACGCAAACACATAAAATAATGGCCCAGGCCTGTTCCTCTCTCGTCCTTCACGGTCGTCGCTCCAGTTTTATATCCTTCCATCTCATACGTGGGACTCGAGACCGGGGTGGGTCGCAGGTGAAGCTCATCTCCAATCACTACACCTGGCCTCCCTCCTCGTTCCCACGTCTCTCGGCCCCGCCCCACTCATCACAATAATGCTGGGTCAACTGATGTAATGTTAATTTTAAAAGGGTTTATTAAAACTAGATTAAAGGTGGAATATGCATACTATTCCTTGGTTAAAGACCTGGAGACTTTCAATCACATTTGGGGAGTTAACCAGTGCATATGTGAATCTGATTTTGATGGTGCTTTGCAAATTTATATTCAATTGTGCTATTGTCTTGCCTTGTTTCTGTGCTATTTATTGTTGTATGTCTGTGTTTTAAATTACTTTTTAATCTATGTAAGGTTTAGCTAAACATTGAATATTTTGTAATAAAGGTGGGTTAAAAGTCAAGTCTCTCTCTCTCTCTCTCTCTCTCTCTCTCTCTATCCATCTATCTGTCTGTGGGTGTGTGTGTGTGTGTGTATATATATATATATATATATATATATATATATATATATATAATATTCTTTGGAATCATATGATGACTAAGCACAGGTGGGCCCATCAATTTTAAGGCTGTTTACATGCCCACCAGATGCTGAAGTCTATGACCACAAGGAATCTGCTGTGGGCATACAGATGTTCTTACCTCACTTCTCTAATCCAAACCCTCAGGTAGCAGCTGCTCAATAACCCACCCCCATATTTGTATCCATATTATTGATTTCATTTCAATGATATATTTGCAAACAAAACAGTCATTATGAAATATTCTGGAGATAGAAGTGTGTTCTGGCCTATATTTTTTGTTCTTCTAGTAGATAATCTATAAATTTAAGAGGTTAAGATTTCCATTCGGATACTGACACTGTAGAGGGAATTTGCTGTCGCGCCACTTTTGAGTGTGCTATGCCAACAAAATACGTACAAAATATTTTTTAATAAGAAATCTTCAATAATTAGTAAAAAAAAAACAAAAAAAACATTGACATTCTTTCCCATGGAAACTTTATTGGCATGTTTGCACCATTGCCTTATCTACATTTAGAGCCTTGATTATTTATTTTGCACAGTAGTTCTCATACCTGAATCCACAACATATACTTCTATATACACTATATGCAACTATATATATATATATATATATATATATATATATATATATATATATATATATATATATATATATATATTTTTTTTTTTTATTTTTTTTTTTAAAGAATATCCTGTTCGGTTTTATATGAATTAATGGAGGCTAGGGCTGACTGAATAACTAATAACTTAATTAATTAATTACTTCATAGCTTTCTTTGAGAAGCAGATTTAAGTTTTGATTCCTTTTTTATGAAATATTTATGGTGTTTTTGTTTCCATTACAGCTTGCTTTTATTACATAATCCCCTTTCACTTTCATTACATGGTATGACTATAAACCAACAGGGAAAGATGTCAAATAAAAAAATTTGGAAAAAAGAGGGTGAAGACAGAATTTTAATTTTTGCAGGAACTACAGAACAGTAGTCCTTTAAAATCATAACTTAATACAAATAACGTTTGAAAGCTTCCACTCCCACATACAACATGACATTTACTGTTTAATGCACTTTCTTAAACCAATATTTTGTTATGGTGTAGCTGGATTTTCCTCCAAAGCATAAATGTTTCAACTTTTATGTGTGAACACCCCAGTCACCAGGTAGCAATAATGTGTAAGTAGTTTAAATTAATTAGGGAGGACCTTGCAATGCCCAAACAGTGGACACACCATGTGGCACAGCATGCCAGACAGGCACATCCTGTCTGAGTTGTGAGGAATATTAAACACAACAGATGGCTCATGAATCATGTAGGTGCACAAGCAGCAACAATAGAGAATACTTTCCTGTGAAAGACATGTCGAGAGAAAGAACAAGTTCTCAGTTGTCTATGCTATACTAGATTAAAATGAAATGTTATCCACTTCAAACCGGTTTTGTAAGATACGTGAGTCATCCAGTATATATATATATATATATATATATATATATATATATATATATATATATATATATATATATATATATATACAGTACAGTCCAAAAGTTCGGACACACCTTCTCATTCAAAGAGTTTTCGGTAACACTTTAGAATAAGGTTCCATTAGTTAATGTTAGTTAACTACTTTCGTTAACATGAACTAAGCAAGAACAATCCTTCTACAGCATTTATAAGTCTTAGTTCATGTTAATTTCAACATTTACTAATGCATTATTTAAATCAAAAGTTGTGCTTGTTAACATTAGTTAATGCACTGTGAATTACCATGAACTAACAATGAATAACTGTATTTTCATTAACTAACATTAACGAAGATGAATAAATACAGTAATAAATGTATTATTCATTGTTTGTTCATGTTAATTAATACATTAACTAACATTAACTAATGGAACCTTATTCTAAAGTGTTACCGAGTTTTCTTTATTTTCATGACTATGAAAATTGTAGAGTCACACTGAAGGCACCAAGGGCTATTTGACCAAGAAGGAGAGTGATGGGGTGCTGCGCCAGATGACCTGGCCTCCACAGTCACCGGACCTGAACCCAATCGGGATGGTTTAGGGGTGAGCTGGACCGCAGACAGAAGGCAAAAGGGCCAACAAGTGCTAAGCATCTCTCGGGGAACTCCTTCAAGACTGTTGGAAGACCATTTCAGGTGACTACCTCTTGAAGCTCATCAAGAGAATGCCAAGAGTGTGCAAAGCAGTAATCAAAGCAAAAGGTGGCTACTTTGAAGAACCTAGAATATGACATATTTTCAGTTGTTTCACACTTTTTTGTTATGTATATAATTCCATATATAATTCCACATGTGTTAATTCCTAGTTCCCTTTCAATACTTCACTCGTACTGCGTCGAAGACTTAGCCTTATTCAATCACGCAGTGAAACTGCACAGCCATTGGATCGTGCAGTGCTATTAAAACAAACCAATGGCTTGGCAGCGGTGCTGCACGAACCTATGGCAGCGAAGCCCGCCAAAGCCCGCCAATATTGGCGGGGAATCTGGCTATATATTGGCCGCTTCGCCACAGGAATTCAGATTATTTCTCCTTCAGCGACGACGTCACATCGCTTCGCTGATCTCCGCTGAACTGCTCGCCATTGACACGCCTCGCACTGGACTGCTAGAGGACAGCATGTCTCTAGCCGCTTCAGATGCTGAGGAGCTGTCGGGCTCGCCGGACCCCGCCCCCTCGATGTCATCTGAACCAAACCGCTCGAAACTCGGGATGTGGCGCGCCCCTACTCAGCGCGCCTGCGTACTTCATCTTCATCTGCCCTCACCTCAATTGACGGTGCTGATGAAAGAGGATACGAACGGCTGCCGCCGCTGGACGAGTCTGTGGCCGTGCATCTCTGCCCGCCAGCAGCTATTGGATGGAAAGCCAAGGCCAACCATCCGTCCAAACCCTGCCGTACGACGTCGGCGCTCGCCGGGCGTGCATACTCATCGACAGGGCAAGCAGCCGCGGCGCTCCACTCTATGGCGGTGCTGCAAGTCTTCCAGGCCAAACTTCTCGCCGCCACCGACGAGTCTGGCCCAGATGTCGCCACGCTCAGGGAGCTGAGAAGTGCAACAGACTTGGCGCTGCGTGCTACCAAGAGCACCGCCCAGGCCATTGGGCGCTCGATGGCTAACCTGGTCGTCCTGGAGCGCCACTTATGGCTCAACCTTATGGAGATCAAGGATGCTGACAGAGCCCAGTTCCTAGAAGCACCGATCTCCCCCAGCGGCCTCTTTGGCCCAGCGATAGAGGGATTCGCCGAACGTTTCACAGAAAGCGGAAGTCGTCCCAGGCAATGCGACACTTCCTGCCGAAGCGCGCTTCATCTGCTGCCAGTCGCCCCAGACAGGTGCCGATTCGTCAGCCTCCTAAGCAAGCGCCAGCTGCTACCACCGCAGCCCAGCCGGTGAAACCCGAGCCTCGACACCGTTCTCGCTCGGCCATCAGACGGTATCAGTATCTTAAGCACATGGGACCCCGGCCCAAGATAGTGCTGGACCCTGCGCCGCCGCCGTCATCCTGATCGACAGGAAAGAAAGAGGAGGGGGCTAAGTCTCGCCACAGCCGGACCACCCCCCAAACTGCCCCGTGTGTTCTACCGTCCATCTCCAGATGTCGACGAAGTTGTTCCTGCTGCAAACAATGGGCCCTTGTTAGCGCCCAGACAGCAAAGCGCTGTTATAGTGCAAAAATTAAAAAACACACTCCTTCACAAAAAGAGCAGTTTTCCTCACACAACACTCACGAGTGCTATGTCCCCCCACGGCGGTCAATCACTCGAGTTAATACAACCTCTGTCCATCCGGGCCTCACAATGGCAAGCCATTCCCGGGGTATCAGATTGGGTCATGGGAGTAATAAAACACGGCTATTCCCTTCAATTCGCACGACGGCCACCACGCTTTCGCGGGGTGGTCACCACTTCGGTGCACAACGAGAGCGCTCACGTTCTTCGTGCCGAAGTGAAAAATCTGCTGGTGAAGGGAGCTATAGAAATCGTTCCCCCAGCACACCGCGACTCAGGGTTTTACAGCCGTTACTTCCTAGTTCCCAAGAAGGATGGCGGGCTGCGCCCCATCCTCGATTTAAGACATCTGAACCGTGCCCTCATGAGACGGCGCTTCAGAATGATCACATTGAAACAAATCCTCTCGCAAATACGCTCAGGGGATTGGTTCTTTTCGCTGGATCTGAAAGACGCTTACTTTCACATCCAGATAGCCCCCCGTCACAGGCCGTTCTTGAGATTTGCCTTCGAGGGCGTGGCTTACCAATACAAGGTCCTCCCCTTTGGGCTGTCTCTGGCGCCTTGCACGTTCACAAAGTGCATGGATGCGGCTCTCTCCCCTCTCAGGCAGAAGGGCATCCGCATTCTCAATTACCTTGACGACTGGCTAGTTTTAGCTCAGTCAGAGGGGGAGGCATTGGGTTACAGAACTGTGCTCCTCAGCCATCTGGAATGCCTGGGGCTCAGGGTCCCCCCCCAGTCCCCCAGCCGACGGATATCGTCTGAGTGTTAGACTCAGTGACGATGAGGGCAACAATGGTGAAGGAGCGCGCTGCGGCTCTACAGCGACTTGCGGCCTCTTTCAAAATAGGTGCTTCTCGACCCCTAAAGACATTCCAGAAGCTGCTGGGTCTTATGGGGGTGGCATCGCCGGTGCTGGAGCTCGGGCTGCTTCGTATGCGCCCCCTCCAATATTGGCTGAAACCACGTGTTCCACCTCATGCATGGCGTCACGGATGCTTGAATATCAAGGTGAGTCAGGACTGTATTTCGGCCCTGACCCCTTGGAGGAACATGCAATGGATGGAACGGGGTGCTCCACTTGGTATGGTTTGCAGAAGGAAAGTGATCTCCACAGACGCGTCCAACAAGGGTTGGGGCACGCTGTGCGAAGGGAAACCCGCTTTCGGCCAATGGTCGAAAGAGGAGAGCAGGCTTCACATCAACTGCCTCGAGATGATTGCAGTTCAACGAGCCTGCCAGAGCTTCCTGTCAGACCTAAAGAGCCACCACGTGCTGGTCAGATCGGACAGCATGACGGTGGTCTCTTATATAAATCACCAAGGTGGGCTGTCATCGACACGTCTCTTCAGACTAACGTCGCGACTGCTGGAATGGACCCAAAGCAATTTGGGGTCCCTGAGAGCAGTGCATCTTCCGGGCAAGCTGAACAAGGGCGCGGATATGCTGTCAAGAAGCGGAGTCTCCTCAGAAGAGTGGAGACTCCACCCGCAGACGGTTCAGAAGATATGGGAGGTCTTTGGCAGAGCGGAAATAGACCTCTTTGCCTCAAAAGACAACTCTCATTGCCCAATATATTTTTCCAAAATCAAGGACGCGTTGTCCCAGGACTGGCCCAACCGTCTTCTTTATGCTTTTCCTCCGGTCCCTCTGATTCCCCAAGTAATCAGGCGGGTCAGGGACCAGAGATGCAGGGTTCTGCTTGTAGCCCCATTCTGGGAAAATCAGCACTGGATAGCCGACCTGTCGCAGATGCTGACTGCAGCTCCATGGCCCGTTCCCCTGAGACGGGACCTCCTTTCTCAGGCGGACGGGACGATTTGGCATCCACACCCAGAGAAGTGGTCTCTGCACCTTTGGTCGCTCGACGGGAGCCCGCGGGACTCCCTGAGCGTGTGCTAGACACAATTTCACAGGCTAGAGCTCCGTCTACACGACGCCTCTATGCCTCCAAATGGTCTGTGTTCTCCACATGGTGTTTAGACCATGGTGAAAGCCCGACCTCTTGTGACGTATCAGTGATACTGTCATTTTTGCAAGAGCTCTTGGAGAAGGGACGATCCCCCTCCACGCTTAAGGTCTATGTAGCAACTATAGCGGCGTCACACGCCCTTATAGCAGGCCAGTCGGTGGGCAGAAACGACTTAGTCGTCCGATTTATGAGAGGTGCCAGACGGCTTCATCCGCCTTGCCCTCCCACCGTCCCTTCTTGGGACCTGCCCACGGTGCTGAGAGCCCTGTAGGGGGCCCCCTTTGAACCGCTACAGTCCATAGGCCTTAAAGCCCTGTCGCTAAAGTCCGCTCTGCTATTGGCACTAGCATCTGTTAAGCGTGTGGGTGATTTGCAAGCACTTTCGATAAGCCCTAATTGCCTAGAATTCGGGCCTAACGACTCAAGGGTCGTCCTGAAAACGAGGCATGGCTATGTGCCAAAGGTGCTCTCCACACCCTTTAGAGCACAAGTGGTCACCCTCTCTGCGTTACAAAACACAGAGGAGGATCCAGGGCTGAATCTACTTTGCCCAGTGAGGGCCCTAAAAGTCTACATAGAGCGTTCTGCGTCAATAAGAAGATCAGAACAGCTCTTCAAATGCTTTGGAAACCGCACCAGAGGGTTACCGGTCTCTAAGTAAAGACTTTCAAGGTGGATTGTTGATGCAATCCAGCTAGCCTACTCTTCTTTGGGCCTGCAAAGCCCAATTGGAGTAAGAGCCCATTCGACGAGAGCAGTGTCTTCGTCTTGGGCATGGTCTAGTGGTGTGACTATCGCAGAAATTTGTGAGGCGGCTGGCTGGAGCTCGCCGTCCACATTTGCTAGATTTTACAATCTAGATGTCCCGGCGCTTCATGCTAGGGTACTTTCTGTGTGAAGGTCACCTTCTTGTTCCTCATTTGCATGCTCTTGGCCATTCTTGCCCAAGGCTCAAACTCTACTCGTATGCACTCTGTCCCTTGGCTACTGAGGCGATACGAACACGGGATGATCAGGCTAGGCCAGACGTAACCTCATTGAGCTTATTCTGCCCCTAGTTGCTATTGTCATATCTTGGTTTAACAAATCCAGTTTGATTGCGTTGGTCGTCCTCCCTTCTTAGCATGGCGTGATTTAACTGGGTTCCCATATGCGTCTTCGACGCAGTACGAGTGAAGTATTGAAAGGGAACGTACTCGGTTACTAACGTAACCTCGGTTCCCTGAAATACGGGAACGAGTACTGCGTTCCTTGCCATGCTAAAAAGGCTGCACAACTCAGTCGTCGCTTCAGTCGAAGTAACCTGAATTCCTGTGGCGAAGCGGCCAATATATAGCCAGATTCCCCGCCCATATTGGCGGGCTTTGGCGGGCTTCGCTGCCATAGGTTCGTGCAGCACCGCTGCCAAGCCATTGGTTTGTTTTAATAGCACTGCACGATCCAATGGTACTCGTTCCCGTATTTCAGGGAACCGAGGTTACGTTAGTAACCGAGTACGTTTTGATGCCTTCGGTGTGAATCTTCAATTTTCATAGTCATCAAAATAAAGAAAACTCTTTGAATGAGAAGGTGTGTCCAAACTTTTGGTCTAGGGGTTCGATTCCCCAGGAACACATGATATGTAAAAACTGATAGCCTTAATGCACTGTAAGTCACTTTGGATAAAAGCGTCTGCTAAATTTAATTTTTAATTTAATTTAACATATATGTAGGAGCCATTTATGTTTGCATAATCTTTTTTTTTTTTTTTGATATATTTTTAGCAGTGTTTTGGACACTGGGTGACAGTGATTAGATGCACATGAGCTGTGTCCCAAAGTTAAGTGCATGGTCTCCGAAGTGCGCATTTGAAGTACGAATGCGTCACAGCAGCGCGACGAAGGGTGTCCCAAAGTGAAGTGCGTGGACTCCGAAGTGCGGATGTGGAGTGTGATTGCGTCACAGCGTCACGACGTAAGCTGTCCCAAAGTCAGAATGCGCACTTGGAAGGGCGCATTTGAAGTGCGAATGCGTCAACGCGGCGCAACGAAGGCTGACGAATTTCAAAAGCAACTTCAAATGCGCCCTTCAGTTCCCATGAAAACGAAGTGTACATCTGATGGACACTTCGCACCCTACCATATCCCAGAATCACTTGCTTGCATACAACGACGGTGTTTATATTCAAATAACAAGGCAAGTGAGAGTTCTGTGGGGGACTTCACATTGAAATATAAGTATTGTTTTCATTTACCAAAATATCTAGCCAAAGTGTTAAAAGCCAGTTTTTTTTTTTTTTTTACATAAAGCCCAAAAACAATAAGATAGTCAAGTCAAGATTATATATAGCATAAGGCAATTGTCTTTCCCTATGTTGTGTTTTTGAAGTGCTGTCATGCAAGAGATGTCTACAAATGTTTTAACCAAACATTAGCACTTCAGTATTTTGTATGTCATATTTATCTCATATATATTTATGCTCAGGGAGGACTCGATAGAGAGAGAGAGAGGGGGGGGGGGGGGGGGGCACAAGCTTTCTCTTCTTGAGAGAATGCTTAACAAATATATTCTTCATTAGTCAAGAGAAAACAGTGGGGGAAGAATGGGTACATTACAGTTTTTCAGTATCTTTTTTAAATATATTGTCAATGAAACAACCTAATTTCTGTAGTTTATTTTTGTGGTGCAAGTTGCATACATTATTCATCATTTTTGTGTGTAATTTGTTTGTAAATAAGCACATTTTGTATATTATTTTATATTCATGTGTAAATAAAATAAGTACTTATGTACGTTGTTAATTTGTTTAATGCAGCTTATAAATTTTTTCTCAAAACATTCTTTTATTTTTTCATCCTGTAAATTTTTTTTTTTTACACATTAAAACAAATTGCTCTATAATTGAAAGTACTTTTTACAACCAATTACAGCATAGTTTAGGTTTAAAATCAGAAAAACAACATCAGTCTGAGCCCAGCGCTGCTTCCATGTGTTCTGGGGTCTTCAGGAGGTGATTCTCTTGGTGAAGCAGGGACTTGGAGGACAATGCAGTGACAGTGGAATGAGGCACATGTCAAACACTCTGGAGACCATCTTTATGATGTACCACTGGCAGCAGATAGAAGAGAAACACCAGGGTCTGGATTGTGGAACCCATCACGTTTGGCGTTCACTTCTCAGAAGATCCAGCAGCACTGCCACATTTAGCTCTATCGTGCACAGGGGTCTAGTCTGATTTAGGGAAAGAAGGAAAAGAGAAATTGTTTAGCTCCATGAAGAAATATTGAGATACTTAAGTAAACTATTTTTAATAACTACCAATACCATATTGGCTAAAATCTACTAGTCATGTTTAAAACCTTAGCTAGAAGGGATAGTTTACCCAAAAAGGAAAATTACAAACCTGGAAAAAATTAAGGGTGAGCAAAGGATCACAGAATTGTAATTTTCGCTGAACTATCCTTTAAGTAGAAGTATTATCTTGCATACTCTAATATACTTAAGGTATTGAGAGTAAAAGTAAAGGTACGTACAGTATTGTTCTGAAAAATAATTTGCTTAATTTCTAAATATGTTCAATGTTATTAAATTTAAAGTTGCCTACTAATACACTGTTGGGTAGTTTAATCTACAACAATGCATCATGTTGTAAAATACCATAGTTTTGTAGTGCTGCTGTCTGTGAGAAAAACAAAACAAAACATAGTACTTTATATTTGTACATTTTAGTAAACTCATGGCCGGCCCTGACCAATTTGCTGCCCTAGGCAAGATTTTACCTGGTTCCCCATGTATCACAGCCCATTTCACCCCGTCATTGTGTTCATGATTTAGCATATATATATATATATATATATATATATATATATATATATATACACACACACACACACACACACACACCAGTGGCGGCTACTGGTCTGTCAGAGAGGGGAAGCTCATTTTCGGCCTACATCATAAAATTTTCTATTTATTTAAAAGTAAATTCTGCCCTACGTTCCTTTTCAAGAAAATGGTCTGTGACCCTGTCGTACCAACTAGCCTAACCTGATTTTACCAAGTGAGACATGTTCCTGGGACAACATCGTTGTTGACCCTGGACCAACATTGTGATTAACCAATCATATTTGAAGAACCAGTTTATAGATTTTGTGAAGTTTATGCTTAAAATCAGTGTTTGGTGCTTGTACATCAGTGTCATTCATCTATCATTTCCTCTGATTTTAGGGATTACTCATGGATAAGGTTAGGTTTAGGTGTAGGGATATGGTTAAGAATATATTTTTGGAGTAAAATGTTGTTCCAGGGTCAACAAAATATGTTGACCTAGGAACACATCGGACTTGGCAAAATCAGGACGTGCTACCAACTAGGAGTCTTTTCAAGTGACTTGACCAGTGTCCTCTCAATGGCCAGCAGAGCTAGGCTGCTTAAACGGCCTTGGCCCAATGTGTTTCGGGTGTAGGACTTGAGTCGCTTTAAACAGGAGAAGCTCCTTTCTACACCTGCAGATGTAGCTCCAAGTGTTGCCACTAATGAGAACAGTTTGTAAAGCTGAGGCATTGCACTGTCCAACTCCATGTCTTTAAGGAACACCAAGTAATCACACAGCTTTCCCCTGTTACCCTGCAAGTCCTGATTTGAATACAGGACTTGAAGTTCTGACCTCAGTCTTCCTGAATCAAAGTGATGGCCATAACTTTTCAGGACACTTTGGGAGGCCTCCTCTGGAAATACCTGTCTCATGTCATCAAATTCCCCGGGATTGACTAATTCTAAGAAGAGCATGCTTTCCAAATTTGAAAAACATAGAGGAATCTGCTCCAAGATTTTATCAAGGATGGCCATGTACAGATTTCTGTATCGCACTTGGGGATCCTGCAATTGGGTCAGACGGCGCTTTCTCATGGGCTCATCTCGTGGGTCTGATGTGAGATCTGCTGTTTTGGCATAAATGGCTTGGAAAGCCCCCTCTGACCGCTTCTCTTTGACAAATGCAAGAAGAGATTCAATTCTGTTCTTGCAGTAAAGAACATCCATCGCCCTCTGCTGGACAATATCAAAGACCACATCAGTCTCAGAGAAGATTTGTTCATATGTGTACAACATGAACACAAACTCAAAACCCTCCAGTTTCCTCACAAAGCCTTTGGCACAATCCAGTGTATCGTCATCCATTGTTGTATCTGCAATGATGTTCTCAAATGTCTGCAGGAGGCCATCATAATTGTTTGCCACTGTGCTCACTATCCGTGATGTGAAATTCCATCGAGTAGGAGCGTTTCTGGGCAACCTTGAACAGCCTGCAGACTCCAGAAAAGATGTCCTCTTTGTGGATTTTAAAAAAAAATGTGGCAAATCCAGAGAGTGATGCAAAAAATAATCTGCACTCAGGCAAGCATTTAGCCCCCTGTGACAGCACCAGATTCAGTTGGTGTGCATAGCAATGCACAAACATTGCACTGGGGGCTATTGCTTTCACTTTGGCCTGCAGACCATTGAGATCTGAAGCCATGACAGCAGCCCCATCATAGGTCTGTGCCACAAGCTTGTCCTTAAAATTGTAGCCCTGCATGTTCTCATTTAATATTTCAAAAACGGACTGGGCATCTCGCATCATAATGTTTCTGTGAACTCCCTGTAATTCCTCTTGTTGGATGATTCACTACTCTCATCATGTCCCCTAAATGACAGCTCCTGCCGGCCAAGCAAGGATGTCACATCAATAAGGCGGTTTAGGAAGGCCCTGTTTTGTTTGACTATTTCATTATGTTTAGCCACTTGAATGCGAGCACCTTCATTTATTGCATGCTCAACCCTGATCCTGCCCATGCAACTTAATCTTGCACATGCACTTACATGTTCATTGCTCTTTTCATGTCTTTTATATGCCCTGTCAAAGTTAGACAGATCTCCAAACCCCACCTTTGACCAAACAACACATCCGTGAGATGGTTTCATCAAGAGGCATGGCCAGCAGTACATTTTATTTGTCACAGCACTTCCAGTCAGCCAGCTAACTTTGTCATACCAGGAGAGCTGAAAAGACCTGTTATTTTTCCCTATCTTTTGCACTAAATCAATCTTAGGTGTTGATCTGCCCTGCTGTTTAATTCTAAGTTTTTCCTCGTAAGGAACACTTTCAAATGGCTTCGCCAAAATCAGGTCGACAATATTAGCACCGTCTGCCATCGTGCGCAGTTTCACCCACGACGCTAGCCTAGCCTACTAACGTTATATGAATAAATGAATGAACAATCTAAAAAAAAATATTAAACTCTGTAAACCTGAAACAAGGAATGTGGTGTATAATTGTGTGAAATGTATGATGAAAATCAAGCAATTTCGCCAAGCAAATATCAAAGAAATAGGTTGCAGCAGTTTTTATTTCAACTGAACTTGAGAAATCCTCGATGGGAGTGGGACTGAGCACGAATAGCTTCAGTGATTCCTTATAGTACCGAATCGCTGTCAGTCAAAAGGAGATGCAGTCTTTCGACAGACCCTCCAATCATCACGCAGAAGCTCGGAGTCCGGGCCAGCATACCCCCCATTCACCCCCAGAGACGCTGAGTGTCCGTGGGCGGGACATAATCGCAGCATTTATCCAATGACCGTCTAGTTTCGAAGCGCTGAAAAAACCGTTCAAAGCAGCCACATTGAAGTCAATGGACGCTGGGCTTCAATAGGGAAATGCACTGTGACGCTGCGGGAATGTATGAGAAGGAAATCGAGTCAGCCGACCTGCTAACTGATTCTGAACGAACTCGTCTTTAAGATGAACGTTTTCTAACGCATTTTTAGTCACTAAAATGTTAATACAATAGTACATATTTGACCATTAATTTTGTGACATTATAAGGGAAGCCGAGCTTCCCTTGCAGTCTTAAAGAAATCGCCACTGAACACCAGTGTTGGGTAAGTTACCCAAAAAAAGTAATCCACTACAAATTACTAATTACTGCTCTAAAATTGTAATTTGATTACATTACTGATTACTGCAAGTAAAAAGTAATCAGATTACTAATTACTTTACTTTCAAGTTACTTTGAAAACCTATTAAACCTACAAGGGGAAATAAAACTACAAACAAAGTGAAACTCAGTTCTTTCCATAATTTAATACTGACTGAAAAATATTACAGAAATATGAAAACAGCAACTTGAATTAAAGATCCAATGCATTTCTATAACTTAACATTCTTAACATAAACTTGCCTAACAATGAAAACTGTAGTCTTTTTAAATGTATATACAGTATGTCTTAACTACATATGGGCTGTCGTTCCATGGAAGCTTCTATTATTACAAGTCCAGATGTCTGCGGTTGTGGAGACATATTCCAAACGCTCGAATGTTTTTTTTTTTTTAGTTCATACTCCATATCCGCATAGGGCTGTCACTTTTCGTTCGAAAATCGATAGCACAATCGATCGGACCAACCAAAAAAAGTTTCGAAAATGAAAATAGGGAATCGATTTTGACCAAACTATTAATTTTAAAATAATTAAACAATTACACAAATATAGATGTAAAAAAAAACTCGTGTTGGGGCTTAAGTTATATCATATCACGCGGGCTCGGGCTTGCGCTCCGGTTTGTGAGGTAAATTAATATTAATTGATAGGTAAATCGATTAGCGGGAGAAATATGTGAAATGGATGCTGAGTAGGTGTAACGGAGGCTTGCCTCTGGCGAAAATACGTTTTGGTTGCACCACCAACTAAAGCAAAGTTCTGAGGTGTGGAAAAGTTTTGACCATGTTTATAATGAGAATAATGAGTGAATAATCACCATCAGTGAGCGCAGGAACACACTGAAGACATCTACAGTGGATTCATTCATTTATCCTCCACAAAAACATGTAGATCTAGCCTAATCTCTGTGAGTAAAGGTTTTTCAAATGATAACTATATATTCATTAAGGCTTAAATGCATAATGAGTGAATAATCACCATCAGTGGGCGCAGGAACACACTGAAGACATCTACAGTGGATTCATTCATTTATCCTCCACAAAAACATGTAGATCTAGCCTAATCTCTGTGAGTAAAGGTTTTTCAAATGATAACTATATATTCATTAAGGCTTAAATGCATAATGAGTGAATAATCACCATCAGTGGGCGCAGGAACACACTGAAGACATCTACAGTGGATTCATTCATTTATCCTCCACAAAAACATGTAGATCTAGCCTAATCTCTGTGAGTAAAGGTTTTTCAAATGATAACTATATATTCATTAAGGCTTAAATGCATAATGTGGACAGAGTATTTACGCTAATGTTGGCATTATTCTTTTATTAAATGTCATCTGATATGAGAAGCAAACCCGGCGGAGCCTTTATCTTAATTTCGTTATTGCCAAATACCATATCTTAATTTAATCTGTTAAAAAAGATCGTTTTTATTGGTGCGTTGGTTTATTTATAGGCTAAATGAGTCTATGTCTATTTAGAGTGCTGAGATACGATGTTACAGAGGACTTATTTTATTTCTTTATTCCAACTTCCAAGTGGCCTAGTCTACGTTAGTTATGAAGAAATTATGTTAAAACATGTATAAATGACTCATTGTTGACAAAAGGCAAAAGAGCTGTGCGTGTATGCGCACATCTGAATGTCGGGCTGCGCTGCACACTGGATCGGGGTTTAAAAAGCTGTCAATCAAAATGTACTTCGGGCTCGGGCCGAAACCTGTCGAGCTCCGGTCCTGTCAGGCCTAACTTTTAAGGCCCGATAACAGCTCTAATGCCAATAAATAAGAAATATTGCTGACTTGTGCTTTTGCGCTCTCGTTCGTCCGATATGTGGCGTTGAAAAAGGAAACGTCTTTTTTTAGACATGGAAAATCGATTTTACAATCGATTCAATGAACACGTATGTCTTAAAAATCGAAAATGCTTTTTACACAAAAGTGACAGCCCTCTATCCGCATAGCATTTATCTAGATACCTTGCAAATGTCTTTCGGTCCTGCAAGGGAACAGAGCTGTCCGTCACGAGTAGGCTAGGCTATCATCGAAAGAAAGTCTCTAAATGAGTGCGATTCCACAGTCGACAAGGGCAGCATTTCCTCCACCACACACGCTGCTACAGCTCTCTTCACCTGTCCAGAAGTTACCTTCCCTCCCGATCTTAAAATAAATCGTGCCCTGATGTCGAAGTCGTGGCCTGATGGTTACAAAAATCTCCGTCCATTTTAACAGCACGAGTTCTCCAGTAATTCATTAAAGCACATGCTCAATAACTGACGCAGCCGCCCCAAAATGTGATTGCATTTTAATTTATTTACTTTAATATTTTTTCGTACTAATACATTTGTAACGCAAGTAACTTAATTTTATTGACATCAGTAACTGTAATCAAATTACATTTATTTTAAATGTAATGAGTTACATTACTGCGTTACCACGAAAAGTAATTAGAATACAGTAACGCATATTTTAAAGTTACTTTGTAACGCGTTATACCCAACTCTGCTGAACACACACACACACACACACATTACAGCAGAACTGTTTCCAACACTCATAATAAATCATCATATTAGAATGATTTCTAAAGGATCATGTGATAGACTGGATGTCACATGTGACACTGAAGAATGGAGTAATGATGCTGAAAATTCAGCTTTGCATCACAGAAATACATGATAATTTATATATAATAAATTGAAAACAAATTATTTTAAATTGTAATAATATATCACAATATTAAATTTTTTCTGTATTTTTGATCAAATAAATGCAGGCTTGATGAGCAGAAGAAACTTCTTTCAAAAACATTAAAATAGTAATGTTTCCAAACTTTTGGCCTGTACTGTATCCCCCCAAAACTGCACAACTGTAGAGTAAAACATTAATAAAAAAGTGATAATAAAAAATGCGTCTTAAAACTGACATGATTGTACAAAATCACAGTCTGGGGACTCAGAACTCAGAACAACTGCTAACATTAAGTTTAAGGTAAAAATAACTGCCATGAAATTATAGTATCTTACTGCAATAAATTGTTCTTTCACTACATCTTTTTACCTCTGTCTTTATCCTCTTTCTCTTCTTTTTGGCACTGTATCTATCGCAGACTATGCTCATTTATAATGTGTCATGTAAATTTGGCCTTCCTTCACAATCAGGAAACTTTCACCATGTCTAGAACTGGAGTGAGCTGCCAGACCCGTTTCTACGAGCTGTGTGTTAACAAAAGCAGTGCTGTCTACATTGGATGCGGCGTCGGGCACGCTACACAACAAATTACCAACAACTGATCGTGCGCGCGCTCTGTTTCTGACGCACTTCAAGCACTCGATGGGCGGGGGAAGATTGAAGAGCCGGACTTTATTTATTTATTTATTTGTTTATTTATTTTTTGCTTTATTTGGTAGTATTTCGAATTAATGGTTTTTAAATAGTAGCCTATTATAAAAAAAAAAAAAAAAAGTAAAAAAAATAAATAAGTTCACTCGTTCACTAATTCTGGCGCCCCTATGGATGAGTGGCACCCTTAGCATTTGCCTATACCGCCTATTAGTGATGGGAAGTTCGGATCATTTTACTGACTCGGACTTTTGAGTCTCGTTCAGCAAAATGAACGAATCTTTTTTCGAGTCATTTCGTTCATTTTAGCAAAAATGTTATTAAAATATTAAGTGCTACCTCCCCAACACATCTAGTACTTACGCAAACGTTGATCACACTACAAACAATACAAAACTAAAATGCTATGAGATAAAGAAAAAAATACTCATTCTTTACCTGGGTCTTCAGTCTGTGATTAGCTCATCTCACCTCTTATCTGACAAGAAGTCTTCGGGTTTAAGTCATTCCTTAATCACGTGACAGCCCCATACGCAAAACCAACGCGGTCTCGAGCCGGAAAGAGAATTGATTAGTTCATCTCACGAGTCTTTCGGGTCGAGTTTGACTCGTTCCTTAATCACGTGACAGCCCCATACGCAAAACTAACGCGGTCTTGAGCCGGAAAGAGAATTGATTAGTTCATCTCACGAGTCTTTCGGGTCGAGTTTGACTCGTTCCTTAATCACGTGACAGCCCCATACGCAAAACTAACGCGGTCTTGAGCCGGAAAGAGAATTGATTAGTTCATCTCATGAGTCTTTCGGGTCGAGTTTGACTCGTTCCTTAATCACGTGACAGACCCATACGCAAAACTAACGCGGTCTTGAGCCGGAAAGAGAATTGATTAGTTCATCTCATGAGTCTTTCGGGTCTCGGGTCGAGTTTTACTCGTTCCTTAATCACGTGACAGCCCTATACGCAAAACTAACGCAGTCTTGAGCCGGAAAGAGAATTGATTAGTTCATCTCATGAGTCTTTCGGGTCGAGTATAGGTGTGTTCGACATCGACTGCGGCTGGATGCAACCGATCGGCGAGAGTAGCCGCGTGCAGGTGGGGAGGAGCTGCAAACGGAGATATGAAGCCGGACACGTTGTGGCTCCCGTAGTTTGCTGCAATTACGTCAGTCATGGCAGATCACGTGGCGTTTGCTTACTTGATCGCGTTTAAGATGCGTGTATAAGTGGTGTTTTGGAAGGGTGTCTTCCAAAACAAGATAACATATTGAATATATACTTTAGCAGTATGACATGGGTGTTTCTGCTAATACAAAATGATAAAAGTAACCTAAAAAAAAAATCCCTGGTGGGTATGTGTTTTTTAAGAAGGTTTCAGCAACAAGATTTACAGTACACTCCAGCTGAGCTCTTTTTAACATTTTAAACATAACACCACTGATTTTCATATACAGAAAAGCACAATTCTGTTGGATTTATATTGTGATTTAGACCAACTATTTGAAAGTGAACAGAATGTTGTCAAGTTGTTAAGTTGAAGTTACAGCAAGTTGTTAGCAGTTTGCTAACCACATGCAGGTGAAGTATAAACACAGCAAAATAAACTAAAGAATATGAAGAAACCAAACAAATGGAGGAACACAATGTATTATGTATCATTTGTATAGGAGCATACATTTATGACCACATTAGATTGTATGTTTTTAAGATTAACATTTTAGTTATTAAAAATGCTCATTTGAATAGGTTATGCTGCTGAATACTGTAAAAGGTCTGTATAAAAAAGAAAGTCATGCAAAATAAACATACACAAACGTTATATTAACAATAAAGTAAATACAGTAAAACAATATTTAATAAATATGATTTATAAGATGAAGAAGACATAAAAACATATTGAACTGTTTTAAATGTCCATATGAGAATTTCTGAAACTGAAGTCGACTCGCAATAAACTTGAAACGCACGTCATCGGTGTCATCAGTGAATCCAGCCAATCGTGGATCAGTTGTGTCGTCATCAGAACCTGTGCAGCCGCTCTTCAGAAGCTGCGCTGGCTGAGTTCTCCGGCTACTCTCGAATCGCTCTCGCGGTACTTTGATGGCACACGTCACAGTCATGTGGCGTCAGCGCTGTATCAAGTCGGACAAAATTTCTAACCATCATGCACTGCTTCAAGTCCGCCGGCGATCGGTTTGCGCAGAGCTGCGTGAAGTCGAACAAGCCTTTTGACTCGTTCCTTAATCACGTGACAGCCCCATACCCTATTTCTGACATTTCTGTCACTGTGTTTTTGTTACTGTTTGTTGAGGATCTGTGGTTTGTTATTATTTTATAAATAAATAAAACCCTGTTATAAATAAAATGTTGATTAATTTGTCTTCTTGACTGTCTATCGGTAAATAAACACTAGGCTATATAATAATATAATAATCCAAGCTTACAATAAAAAGTATTTATAGACTAGTTTGTTCATTTTTACTCCAATTTTGAGTTTGCTGGTATAATAATTGCTTTTCCTAGGCAGACTTGACATATTGGTGTAATATATGTATAAGAAGATTGCTCAAAAAAGGACATAATGACATACATTAAAAGCAAATAACATTTTGAATTTGAATTATTAATGTTAAAGACATTAAGGTTATGATAACTTCAGCTTTAACAGTTTTAACCCAGCTCAGAGTGAGGAGTTTCAGATCCTGGTGCACTGCCAGTGCAGGGGCCATGTTTTGGGAAGACTTTGACGAGAGGGTAGCAAGCTTG
This sequence comes from Carassius gibelio, assembly GCF_023724105.1. Lineage (NCBI taxonomy): Eukaryota > Metazoa > Chordata > Actinopteri > Cypriniformes > Cyprinidae > Carassius > Carassius gibelio. Next base: position 23,277,179 of record NC_068386.1, on the reverse strand, counting down.
AGGCCTTCTGCTACCTCTTCTAAGACCTCAGATGCTATGATGGCCAACCTTGCAGAGTCACTCTTACCCCGCACATCAGACCCTCTGGCCTGGTGGAGGAGATGTTCACCAGTATACACAAGCCTTTCTGAAGTCACAAAGACAACACTTTGCATTGTGGCCACATCCGTGCCATCTGAATTTTTTTTTTCTAAAACTGGGCAGATTATCTCAGATAGAAGAACTCACAGACTCTTAAAGTTAATTTGTTAAGGTTATTAGACCCTGTGGCTTTATTATCTTTTAATTTTAATTTCATTTTTAATTATTTACATTTTTATTATTTTAATTTATTTTGGAATAGTTGTCCTCTTTGTTACAAAGCTTTTCTGTAATAAACAACAAACAACTATTCAAAAGTATGTACAGTGTTTTTAATGTTTATAAAGTGTCATATGTTACAAAAGTATGGTTTACACAGACAATCTGATTTAATAACTGCACAACTAAACAAAAACAAACAAACAAACAGAAAAAAAGATCAACATTTTAAGCATAACCAACTCTTTATTTCCACATTCATTGTTATGGAAAAGTACCACCATGACAGAAATTAAAAATAACAATTTGAAACCAGAAATGCATCACGTTACTGTAAGAGTAAATAATACTAATAATAAATAAGTACTACGCACCCATTTTGTAAGGAAAGTTGTAAATGAACTAATTACTCTAGCCAATGTTGTCACATCAAAGTACAAAAGAACGAAAAACCAGAAGAACAGAAAGATTAACTATTCAATTCTCTGCATTCTTTTACTGTCAGTGTCTATTGGTTTTAGCGTATGGGTCTGTCACGTGATTAAGGAACGACTCGACCCGAAGACTCATGAGATGAACTAATCAATTCTCTTTCCGGCTCATATTGCATTGGGTTTAACGTTATGGGCTGTCACGTGATTGAGGAACGAGTCAAAAACCCGATAGACTCGAACTATGAACTAATCAATTCTCTTTCCGGCTCATGCTGCATTGGGTTTAACGTATTGGGCTGTCACGTGATTGAGGAATGAGTCAAAAACCCGATAGAGCCGAACTATGAACTAATCAATTCTCTTTCCGGCTCAGACTGCATTGGGTAAGCGTATGGGGCTGTCACGTGATCAAGGAACGAGTCAAAAACCCGATAGACCCGAACTATGAACTAATCAATTCTCTTTCCAGCTCAAGACTGCATTGACTGACAGGTGAATTACTACTACTAGAACAGAACCCATAGAATAATGCGCATGCTCGACTGAACGAATCACTCCCCGAGACGACTCGTTCTTCCCGAGTCACATTAAAGATTCGTTCAAAATGAACGAATCGTTCAAGAACGACACATCACTACCGCCTATGCCGCGGGCCGGCCCTGAGTAAACTTAACTAATGTGCTTCCTTACAGTCCACCTCTGATTAAAGTAACAACATTTATTGTCCGAATATTAAAATCACACAGAGCACTGTTCATACTATGCACTTTTTTCAGTTTTATTTTCATGCTTAACTGCTTAAAGGGGGGGTGAAATGCTCGTTTTCACTCAATATCCTGTTAATCTTGAATACTTATAGAGTAGTACTGCATCCTTCATAACTCCATGAAGAATAATGTAACGTTAAGTGTTCATCTTCAGTTCTCTCTTCACAGCAGTTCAGTCAGTGTACTGTTTGAGTGCATGCATTACACCGGGATATTGGTTTGTTTAAACTCAAGGGGAGTGTCAGCCACATTAAAAAAAAGTTAACAGCTTAAGTCATTTGTGGATTAATGCGTATTAGAGATGCGAACCGTTTAAATTCAAATTCAGTTCAATTTGGTGAACTGAATGATTCGTTTGCAAACCGGATATCCAAACTGCTTTGATTTGAACTCTCTCTCACAACAGACACGGAAGAGAAGACAATGCTGAATAAAGTCGTCCTTTTTGCTATTTTTGGACCAAAATGTATTTTCGATGCTTCAAAAAATTCTAACTGACGCTCTGATGTCACATTGACTACTTTGATGATGTTTTTCTTACCTTTCTGGACATGGACAGTAGACCGTACACACAGCTTCAATGGAGGGACTAAATCTAAAATATCTTTAACTGTGTTCAGAAGATGAACTTACGGGTTTGAAACAACATCAGGGTAAGTTATTAATTACATAATTTTGTTATCTGGGTGAACTAACCTTTTAATGTAATGTTTCAGAATATGACAGTGTTTTTTATTTATTTTTTTCTGTATTTTAATCACATAAATAAGTAAAATATCCTTTTTTCCAAAAACATAATTCCAATTATTCCAAACATTTGACTAGCAATAACCATATACCCATGGCATATATATATAGTATAGTATAGTATAGTATAGTAGTACACAGAACTATAGTACACAGAATGCAAAAAATGTATGTGCATTTTGAAATCAACTTGTACTTTATGAAATTAAACATCCATTTGATTAATTTTATGCAGTAATAAACATCATGTTAACACTGCAGAAGATTTTGCCACCAACTCAACTGACAAGTAATTGCACAAAAATGATAAATAGTATAAATAAAAATAAGCAACACAAACATCCCTTTAAAGGGGAAGTGAAGCAATCAGTCAAGTTTATAATAGTAAACTGATTTCCACTTAATAAAAAGTATATATATAATAAACACGATTAATGGATCCATTTTAAAGAATAAAGCAGTGGTTCCCAAGTGGTTTCAAGGCTGAGGGATATAGGGCCCTATGAAATCCATTGTTTGGAGTTGCTTTTTTCCCCTGTTTTAATTGTTATGTATTGCTTTTTTTCTCAACTCCTTTTTAAAAGTTAAATTACATTTTTATCAATAAAAACCATGTCTATTTAATCAAAATGTAAAATACATTTTAACATCAATTTATTAAAAGTTTAACAAAAATTACAAGTTAAGGGCCCTCAGTTGGTTTTTTTTTTCACTTTTATTTTAATTTTATTACCTTTTTTTTTTTTCTAAAGTAGCCTTATGATTTTTTTTCCACTCAGAAATTCTGTGTTGTGTATTTAATTTTTATTGTTGTCAAAATGAAGGCATAAAACATTAAATAAATGTATCATTTAATTATTTAAAAAATAAGAAATTAATTTTTGGCAAAGAAAGGGGATTTACAATTAAAATTAAATCATGGAAGAAATGTTGTGTTATTAATCCTTAAAAAAAATTATATATTTTTTTCCCCCCATTTTTGTAACAGTAGTAGTAGTAGTAGTAGTAGTAGTAGTAGTAGTAGTCGGTTATGTAAATTCTACTAAAAAATTGTAGTAAAAATAGTAGTAAAATAGTGAATGTGCCGTTACAGTTCAGTGTAATATGTATGCAAGTGTTACTCAAATCAAACAGTAAAATGCTCATAAAGTGACTTTCAGAGCAGGTTTGGAGACATTGTGTTTCCATCCTCATTTTATTGAGACGGCAGATGCTGAAATCACCACAAGTGTCAGGCGTGCTTCTGTGTGTAGTAAATGAAAAGCACCTTAGCCATTCAATAACAGAGACACGCATAACATGCAGGATTCATATTTAAATAAATAAAATTAAAATTTACCTGTCAGAGCAAAATGTATTGTATTTACCCCTCCTTCAGATACTATACTCTATGACCAAGGAAAGATGCAATAATTCCTGAAGAATATCAAGTCAAGTCACCTTTATTTATATAGCCATTAATAATGCAAATTGTAACAAAGCAACTGAACAGCATTAAATAGGAATTTAGTGTGTCAATAAAGAAAAAGGGCAGTTCATCGTTGAATTCAAAGATGTCATCATTCAGCTCAGTTCAGTTTAAATAGTATCTGTTCAGTCAAGTCAATGAAATCACTGGAACTCACGTGTCCTCAACTAAGTAAGCCAGAGGGGACAGTGTCAAGGAACAATGTAATATCAAGGGGATGCGGTGTCTCATTCCCCTTCTCAGGGAGCCATGAAACGGAAACATTCCCTTTCAAATGGAAACTTGCGCTGTGTCCCCTAGATGGTGCTATGGGGAATGGTATACCCATGCCACAATGCTGAAGGGTTTGAGTATTTTATTTGCTGAGTCAAGTCAAAGACTCAAAAGACCCTCTCCCTGCACCAGCAGTACGATCATAGGCCGGAGCTTCTCAAGAACAGAGAACTTAACAGGAAAGAGGAAGCCTAACTATGTTCTTATTCAGGCCAGCACGCAAGGAGGCTCACAGAGAGCCTACAGCTCACAAACACTATTCTATCAGAGCTCTGGGGAGTGGAGGCCACAATAAAGATAACTCTCTGTAATGAAAGGAGGCCTGACTGTGCCGACAATGGCCAAGGAATCGCCCAAAGAGCTTAGCAACTTAGCAAACTCAAGCCAAGCTCTGGAAATGAAAACCTTAGCATGACAACTCTCTAAATCGAGAGGAGACTAATGATATCTCATGCTCAGGATACTATGCAAGGAGGCTTACAGAGAGCTTACTACTCACAATGCTACCCTATAGGAGCTTCGGGGAGCAGAGTCCTCAATAAGATAACACTCTCCAGAGAGAAGAGGCCTAACAACGCTCACAGTATCCAAAGAGGCTCACAGAGAACCTTGTCAACCTTATTTATTTAATTTAATTTTTTTTTTTTTTTTTTTGTGTGTATTTTAATTCACTTGCACTTGTCTTGTCTTTAATTATAATTACCAGTTATCCTGTCATCTCTTTGATTTTGTATCAAGGCCTAGGAGAAATGCTACATCTTTCCCTTGTATAAGGCACATGGATGAATGACAATAAAGCTTTAAAAGAACGACTGAGCAGACAGCCAAAGCGACAGAACATGAGGTTGATGAAGGTAATTCAAAGCATACCTATTAACATTTGTGAAGACAAGCAGGACAAATTTGACAACAAATAAGACACATCTTTGATTATTATAAATTGGCTCTCTGCATGACATAAAAAAATAAAAAATGGCTCTCTGCATGAAATAAACAGAGGACAATGTGGAAAATTAGATGGCTTGTAAGGTATCTGGATGTTTAAGAAATCTGTCACAATTAAAGATATGCATGGCTGTTTGTTTATACCGTAGTTGGAATAAACACTGGGATCATTGCACTTTGAATGTTTTGAGAGAACTCTAAGGTTCTCAGCCTCTATGAAAGCAATTGCAGTAATTTCCTCCCCTCATCAAAATTACTTATGTTTACAGGAATGATGAGCACTTCAAAGGCATGAACGCTGTGGGAAAGTGAGGGGAGGGAGGGAGGGCGATTAAACAACACAGAAATGGCTGATGCTGACAGTTCTCATCTGCGGTCAGTGTTTTGTCATCATGTCTGGAAAATGTAACCAGAACACAGGAGTCAGGAGTATCATCATGTAACACTTAATAATAATAATAATAATAACCAAAAAAAAAGAGTCCTGGCTCACTTGGCTGTCTCTTATTGGCCTTCAGCAAGGAAAAAGAAACAAAAAAGTCATAGAAGACACAAAAATAAACCATTAGTAATTGTTTAACTATTTATTTTTAATTTTATTATAATATATTTTTTAGGGAATTTGCATTCAAAAGTCACTCGCCCTGAAAATATATTATATCAACACTTTGGCACAGTATAAACTAAGGATTTTTTTATTATTATTATTATTTATTTATTTATTTTTTAAATGGGGTTAAATAAGGCCAGTGCATATGATCTTATACAAATTATGTTTATATTTACATGTGACTTTAACACTTTTGTAAAAGAACTGCTGACCTTCTCTAAGCCAAGCATGGGGAAGTCCTTGGCTATTGCACCAACAATATGACTAGACAAGATGAGTTTAAATGATACAGTGGTTTTTAGTCATTCTGAGATCACAGCAGAGATAAAGTAATGGTTATTAGTTGCTTAATCATTTATGAAGCAATATGACTGCTTTGCATATTGGTGTTTGCCATCAATAATGGCAAACCTGTCATGGCTTAATTTATGATGGTTTTGTTAGACATGGTTACTACATTTATATTTTTTTATGCATGTCCCTACTGAACCATCTATGTACAGGAAGTGGTGGTACAAAGATTTGTGGGGGGAGGGGGTGGAGTTGTTTGTGTAAAACTAAACACATTTTCATTTTTATTTTTGCAACTGAAAGCTTGCAACTATCTGAAATAAAATCTAATGTTACAACCACAAACCCAAAATATTTGCTGAATGTCAGTTATCAACTAAATTATATTGAATGCAACATAGTTTTATTTGTTTTTAATTTATTATTAAGTAAGCTTTTGAAAAGTTGTCAACAATAATTTTAAATTTTTAATGAGCTTTTCATTACAAAACTAGTGAAATGCTAAATTCCCTGTGCTCAAAATATTTTTTTTTTCAAATGTGAAAGTAACTTCATTAATGATTTAAACTCAAAGCACCTGGAAAGTGTAAATTGTGAAACAAGTTGTTTTGTTATGAGCCATGCTTTCACTTTGAATCACATAGCAACTTAGATTGGTGAAGTACAGATAGTGATGATTTTATTGGTACTTCTTAAATGATTATTTCACCCAAAAATGAAAAATTACTCACACTCATGCCACTCAAGATGGAGATGAGTATGCTTCTTCATCGGAACAGATTTGGAGAAATGTATAATTTGCTCATCAATAGGTCCTCTTGTACTTGTACTTTGTGTTGATTACATTTCTGAAGAAAATAAACTGCACTTTTTACTTACAATTTTATTTCATCTTGAGAAGAACATTATATTTTTATTTTATCTTATACACATTAAATATGGTAAACAGAAGCACAAACTCGTGTGCCTAACGTGAGAACTAATGCATTTTTTTTCATGCATTAAATACACACATTTCTACTTCAATTTTGACTTTCATCAGGTAAATGTCTAACTTCAAAAGTTCACCACCAAATCTGAGGAAACATATTAAGGTATCAAATGCACCACCCCCCCCCCCCCTCAAAAAAAATAAAGTTTATTCATTAATTGTTCAGTTTCGATAGAGCCATTAGCTATGTAATATATTAGCTGAATGCACAAAATTGAAAGCAAATAAAATCAGTGATGAGAATTTAAATACAATTAATATTTTGGGGGGATTATTTTATTTATTTATTAAATGTTACAAATCTCCAAAAAAGTGTTTAAATAAACATTATATGCTAAATTAATTGAAATTCATGTTCAGTGATGTTCTTAACAGGTGGTGGATACGTTGTATTTACAATATGTCATCATATGAATCATTAAGTAGGAATTAGGAGTGTCAGTGAATATTTTTTTTAATCTTAACAATTACATGCTTTTCTCATTAATTAATCTAATAAGTCACAAATAATTATTTATCAATATTTGCTAAAAAAAAAAAAAAACTCCAAATGCCCCAAATAAACATTTAAAAGATTAATTGTCCTTTTAGACATTGACGTTGAATAGACAGCACAAATAAAGTGAAAACGTTAAAAACGTACTTCTACTTTTTTAATACTTGAGTACAATTTAAAGGTTTGAGAATTTATTACAGGGTGCAAACCCTTTACACATTGTTGCACTCTGTATAATCTAGTCCAGTGGCCCTCCCTTGCCCAGCGCAGGCTAACCCGGTGGCGATTGTTTATATATAAATCTATCATTGGGACATTACCTCCTTATTTATGTAGGCTTATGTCCTTCAAGGCCAGCTCTCTGCGGTCTAATGATAATCTCCACCTGGTTGTGCCTAGGGCTCGTACAGAGTTAGGAAAGCAAGCATTTAGATTTTCTGCCCCATCAGCGTGGAACCGGTTACAGAATGACTTAAAACTTGTTAACTTGGTCTCCTTTGGTCAATTTAAGAGGCTAGTAAAGTACCGGGATTATTAGGATAAGTCTATGGTGACAATGGGATGTCATGATTTGCGTTGGTCGATTCATTGTACTGTTAATGTATTATGTCTTGTATGTTCATTGTATTTATCATATTTTGTATTTTATGTGGAACTTTTATTGCGGCTTTCTTGGCCAGGGCTCCTTCGCAAAAGAGACTTGTTCTCAAAGGATTTCCCTGGTTAAATAAAGGTTAAATAAAAAAAAATAAAAAAAAGTTGAATCTTTTACTTTTACTCAAGTATGATTTTGACCAGATGCTTGTACTTTTAATTGAGTAAAAATTTCATTGAGTACTTTTTACAACTCTGAGTAGGTGACACCAAATGAATGCTAATGAGCGAGTCCATGAGATTGTTGGTGATGCACCTTGAAATGAACTTGTGTGATGGAACCTCTACCTAGCTGTGCTATTTTAACTATACTAGCATGCAGGTGTGACCTGTGAGGTTAACACTAATGTGCAGAAGAAGAGTCTCTGAGTGACATATTCTTCTGGAACTAAATAGTCCTACTAAGCTTCAAGAGTTTTGACCTAGCTGAGCAGGTGTGGGTGTCAGGGAGGAATCTAAGTCTTTTTGTCACATATCCAGGTCTCAGAGGTAAGAGCAAATGGTTTTATATCTGCTAATGGGAATGAGGAATGTGCATTAGATAATATACGGAATCCCTAGACAAAAAAAAAAAAAACAAGATTCACTGATTCATTCAAATGGCTGAGTCATTCAGAAACAAAGAATTTGACCGTGTTAATGAATGAATCTCTGAATCATTTATTCAACTGATTCATTCAAAAAGCTGATTCGTTCAATAAGTAAACAACGTCCATTGCTCAGAGAAAACATTATGTTTAAAATGTAAATCACTTATTGCATTACTGAACTTTAAAATGTTCATGCATCTGCAGAAAAAAAGGTACTCTTTATGTGATATTAAGTTAACTAGGCCTACATTAAATTATATAAATATAGAGAGCATACAGAATAAATTTTGCCGTCTACAATTTTGAATGCCTGGAATTTTGAGGTTTAATAGACTAATAAATCAATGTGTGTGCAGTCTGTGTTTGATTTGGTGATATGGCCTACTTGATAACATCAGATTGCACATCATTACAACAACACTTATTATATTATCACAGACAATGATGTATATCGCACACCCCAGACTCAACTTGAGTGGGAAAAAAACAAATCTGCGGTTGTGCGCAGTGCACACTTGTTTGCAAATGAGCAAAGGTGTTTTTATGAGTCTGACTTGCAAACGCTAGACCACTAATTAGTCAAACCTGCTTTCCTGTAGACTATTTTGTAGTAAGTAATGAATCTGCTTTGGGGAAACATATCGGAGTAAAACAATACATTTAATTAGGAAATGTGGAGTAAAAGTTGGCTAAGATATAAAAACTCAAATAAAATACAGATAGTCCCCCAAAAAATACTTAAGTACTGTAACTATGTATTTTTACTTCGTTACATTACACCACTGCATGTTTCTAAGAAACAAATCCATCATTAAAACATTTTTTCAAACCTTTTGCTTAAGTAATCCTTTATCCATAATATTTCTTTCTTCAGTGAAAAAGTCATATTGTCTGAATCAGGAGACAAATATCACAGATCAAGCACCATTTAGAAGCTATAAAAATATAAATAAAAACTTCCAAACCAGTTTTAAACTAAAATGTCAGTGGATTTTGATGTGAAAGGACAACAGGGAATGGACAATTTTTTTAGTTTTTACTGAAGTTAGTTTTATTATGGTTTATATTTGGCCAGCAACGATGGTGATTGTGGGAAGTCGTGGCCTAATGGTTAGAGAGTTGGCCTTGCAATCAAAGGGTTGTGAGTTCGAGTCTCAAACTGGCAGGAATCGTAGGTGGGGGGAGTGTATGTACAGTGCTCTCTCCACCTTCAATACCACAACTGAGGCACCAAACCTCTAACTGCTCCCCGGGCGCCGTAGCATAAATGGTTGCGCGCGTGTGTCCGTGTGTGTGTCCGAGTATGGGTCACCATACTTGGCTGTATGTCATGTCAGGATTAAAGCAGGGGTTTAACTCTGGCCCTCGAGGTCCCCTTGCCTGCAGAGTTTAGCTCCAACCTTGATCAAACTCACCTGCCAGTAACTTAGTAGTAATCCTGAAGACATAGGTTAGCTTGTTCAGGTGTGTTTGTTTAGGGTTGGAGCTAAATTCTGCAGGAAAGTGGACCTCCAGGACCAGAGTTACTACTGGTTTAAAGTTAAAATGCCTTAAAAGGTGCCATCTGTCATGTCTGGCAAAAAAATCAAGTCATACTCCACATTCCATACCAGATGGGGGATGTATCAATCAATCAATGAATCACCTTTATTTATATAGTGCTTTAAACAAAATACATTGCGCCAAAGCACTGAACAACATTCATTTGGAAAACAGTGTCTCAATAATGCAAAATGATAGTTATGATAGTTAAAGGCAGTTCATCATTGAATTCAGTTATGTCATCTCTGTTCAGTTGAAAAAGTGTCTGTTTTAATTTGCAATCAAGTCAATGATATCGATGTAGATGAAGTTACCCCAACTAAGCAAGCCAGAGGCGACAGCGGCAAGGAACCGAATCTCCATCGGTGACAGAATGGAGAAAAAAACTTGGGAGAAACCAGGCTCAGTTGGGGGGCCAGTTCTCCTCTGACCAGACGAAACCAGTAGTTCAATTCCAGGCTGCAGCAAAGTCAGATTGTGCAGAAGAATCATCTGTTTCCTGTGGTCTTGTCCTGGTGCTCCTCTGAGACAAGGTCTTTACAGGGGATCTGTATCTGGGGCTCTAGTTGTCCTGGTCTCCGCTGTCTTTCAGGGCAGTAGAGGTCCTTTCTAGGTGCTGATCCACCATCTGGTCTGGATACGTACTGGATCCGGGTGACTGCAGTGACCCTCTGATCTGGACACAGACTGGATCTGGTGGCCACGGTGACCTCGGAACAAGAGAGAAACAGACAAATATTAGCGTAGATGCCATTCTTCTAATGATGTAGAAAGTACGGTGTTATGTGAAGTGTTCCGGTTCCAGTTTACCTAATTAATGCAGCCTAAAAATCCTTTAACGGATTTGGATATTAAAAGCATATTAGTATGTTATGTGTATGCCAGGTTAAAGAGATGGGTCTTTAATCTAGATTTAAACTGCAAGAGTGTGTCTGCCTCCCGAACAATGTTAGGTAGGTTATTCCAGAGTTTAGGCGCCAAATAGGAAAAGGATCTGCCGCCCGCAGTTGATTTTGATATTCTAGGTATTATCAAATTGCCTGAGTTTTGAGAACGTAGCGGACGTAGAGGAGTATAATGTAAAAGGAGCTCATTCAAATACTGAGGTGCTAAACCATTCAGGGCTTTATAGGTAATAAGCAATATTTTAAAATCTATACGATGTTTGATAGGGAGCCAGTGCAGTGTGGACAGGACCGGGCTAATATGGTCATACTTCCTGGTTCTAGTAAGAACTCTTGCTGCTGCATTTTGGACTAGCTGTAGTTTGTTTACCAAGCGTGCAGAACAACCACCCAATAAAGCATTACAATAGTCTAACCTTGAAGTCATAAATGCATGGATTAACATTTCTGCATTTGACATTGAGAGCAAAGGCCGTAATTTAGATATATTTTTGAGATGGAAAAATGCAGTTTTACAAATGCTAGAAACGTGGCTTTCTAAGGAAAGATTGCGATCAAGTAGCACACCTAGGTTCCTAACTGATGACGAAGAATTGACAGAGCAACCATCAAGTCTTAGACAGTGTTCTAGGTTATTACAAGTAGAGTTTTTAGGCCCTATGATTAACACCTCTGTTTTTTTCTGAATTTAGCAGTAAGAAATTACTCGTCATCCAATTTTTTATATCGACTATGCATTCCATTAGTTTTTCAAATTGGTGTGTTTCACCGGGCTGCGAGGAAATATAGAGCTGCGTATCATCAGCATAACAGTGAAAGCTAACACCATGTTTCCTGATGATATCTCCCAAGGGTAACATATAAAGCGTGAAGAGTAGCGGCCCTAGAACTGAGCCTTGAGGTACTCCATACTGCACTTGTGATCGATATGATACATCTTCATTCACTGCTACGAACTGATGGCGGTCATATAAGTACGATTTAAACCATGCTAATGCACTTCCACTGATGCCAACAAAGTGTTCAAGTCTATGCAAAAGAATGTTGTGGTCAATTGTGTCAAACGCAGCACTAAGATCCAATAAAACTAATAGAGAGATACACCCACGATCAGATGATAAGAGCAGATCATTTGTAACTCTAAGGAGAGCAGTTCCAGTACTATGATACGGTCTAAATCCTGACTGGAAATCCTCACATATACCATTTTTCTCTAAGAAGGAATATAATTGTGAGGATACCACCTTTTCTAGTATCTTGGACAGAAAAGGGAGATTCGAGATTGGTCTATAATTAACTAGTTCTCTGGGGTCAAGTTGTGGCTTTTTTATGAGAGGCTTAATAGCAGCCAGTTTTAAGGTTTTGGGGACATATCCTAATGACAATGAGGAATTAATAATAGTCAGAAGAGGACCTATGACTTCTCTTTTAAGAGCTTAGATGGTATAGGGTCTAACATACATGTTGTAAGTTTTGATGATTTAACAAGTTTATACAATTCTTCCTCTCCTATAGTAGAGAATGAGTGGAACTGTTCCTCAGGGGGTCTATAGTGCACTGTCTGATGCGAAACTGTAGCTGACGGCTGAATGGTTGCAATTTTATCTCTAATAGCATCGATTTTAGAAGTAAAGTAGTTCATAAAGTCATTACTGCTGTGGTGTTGGGAAATGTCAACACTTGTTGAGGCTTTATTTTTCGTTAATTTAGCCACTGTATTGAATAAATACCTGGGGTTATGTTTGTTTTCTTCTAAAAGAGAAGAAAAGTAATCAGATCTAGCAGTTTTTAATGCTTTTCTGTAGGATATGCTACTTTCCCGCCAAGCAATACGAAATACCTCTAGTTTTGTTTTCCTCCAGCTGCGCTCCATTTTTCGGGCTGCTCTCTTTAGGGTGCGAGTATGCTCATTATACCATGGTGTCAAACTGTTTTCCTTAACCTTTCTTAAGCGTAAAGGAGCAACTGTATTTAAAGTGCTAGAAAAGAGAGAGTCCATAGTTTCTGTTACATCATCAAGTTGTTCTGAGGTTTTGGATATGCTAAGGAATTCGGATACATCAGGAAGATAGCTTAAAAAGCAGTCTTTTGTGGTAGAAGTGATGGTTCTTCGATACTTGTAACAAGAAGTAGAATTTACAATTTTGGCTATATGAAGTTTACACAGAACTAAATTATGATCTGAGATATCATCACTTTGCTGAATAATTTCAACACTATCAACATCAATTCCATGTGACAGTATTAAATCTAGAGTATGATTTCGACAATGAGTAGGTCCTGAAACATGTTGTCTAACACCAATAGAGTTCAGAATGTCTATAAATGCTGATCCCAATGCATCTTTTTCATTATCGACATAGATATTAAAATCACCAACTATTAAGACTTTATCTGCAGCCAGAACTAACTCGGATGTAAAATCACCAAACTCTTTAATAAAGTCTGTATGGTGCCCTGGTGGCCTGTATACAGTAGCCAGTACAAACATAACAGGGGATTTATCATTAACATTGGTTTCTCTGGATAATGTTATATGAAGCACCATTACTTCAAACGAGTTATACTTGAAGCCTGCCCTCTGAGAAATCCTAAAAAAAAGTTATTATAAATTGAAGCAACTCCTCCCCCTTTGCCTTTTAGACGCGGCTCGTGTTTATAACAATAATCTTGGGGGGTGGACTCATTTAAAATAATGTAATCATCAGGTTTTAGCCAGGTTTCTGTCAAGCAGAGCACATCTATATTATGATCAGTTATCATATTATTTACAAAAAGTGTTTTCGTAGAAATGGATCTGATATTCAATAAGCCAATCTTTATCATTTGTTTATCCATATTGCATTTGTTTTTTATTTGTTGAACCTCAATTAAATTGTTAACCTTAACTTGGTTTGGACGTTTTTTGTATTTTCTAGTTCGGGGAACAGACACAGTCTCTATAGTGTGATATCTAGGTGAAAGAGTCTCTATGTGCTGAGAATTAACTGACCTCTGTGACGGGAGGCAGCTAGCAGACGGTCGGTTTAGCCAGTCTGTCTGCTTCCTGACCTGGGCCCCAGTTAGTCAAGTATAAACACTAAGACTATTTGCCATATTTCTAGACAGAAGAGTGGCGCCACCCCAGGAGGGATGAAGACCATCTCTTTTAAACAGGTCAGGTCTGCCCCAAAAGCTCGTCCAATTGTCTATATAACCTATGTTATTCTGTGGGCACCACTTAGACATCCAGCCATTGATTGATGACAATCTGCTATGCATCTCGTCACCACGGTAAGCAGGGAGGGGACCAGAGCATATTACAGTGTCTGACATCATGCTTGCAAGTTCACACACCTCTTTAAAGTTATTTTTAGTGTTCTCCGACTGGCGAAGTCGAACATCATTAGCGCCGGCATGAATAACAATATTACTGTATTTACGTTTAGCATTAGCCAGCACTTTTAAATTTGCCAAGATGTCAGGCGCTCTGGCTCCCGGTAAACATTTGACTATGGTGGCTGGTGTCTCTATATTCACGTTCCGTACAATAGAATCGCCAATAACTAGAGCACTTTCATCAGGTTTCTCAGTGGGTGCATCACTGAGTGGGGAGAACCTGTTTAATGTTTTGATCGGAACAGAAGAGCGGTGTTTTGACCCACGACTACGCTGCCTCACCGTCACCCAGTTGCCCTGCTGCAGGGGCTCTGCTGGAACCGGACAATGTACAGGAATCCCTGAGCTAGACGCATCCAAAGCCATATCTAGAGCCCTAACATTCTTACTGTCCTCAATTAAAGTTTGGATGCGTGTCTCTAATTCTGAAATCTTCTCTGTCAGCCTAACTGTTTCCCTGCATTTATCACATGTGAATCCCTCATCAGCGACAGAGATAGATAAACTGTACATGTGGCAAGAGGTGCAAATAACAATTGTAGGAGAAGCCATTACTCACCGTGCTTGATGAAATATTCTTACTGCGGTTGTTTGACGAACTTGTGGAAAACTGCAGCGTGAGAGAGGAGAGGAGAGGAGAAAAGAAAACGCTAATGACAAGCTAACGAGTGCTAACGCTTTGCAGGTGTGCTGCAGTCACGGAAGAGTGAACGATCAAAGTTAATCTGATAAGATTGATCGGTAATATCAGAAATATGGTGTGAATTAAGTTATATTTTACAATTTAAAAAACAAACAAACAGACAGTGATAGTAAGAAAGATTATAGAGAAAAAATATAAAATAAAAACAGCTACATGGAGCTATGATTAGCTACAGAAGGCCAACAGGAAGTATGCCCCAATAAAGTGAATTGGTCTACTCTAGAGTAACAAACGAGAAACGGCATAGTCTCTATGCTCCACCCCTACCTTCACAAGAACCATAGCCGAAGCCTAAGAGGACGTTTTGCCTCCAGAGGAACGTTGGGTGATGTCAAGTGATTTTGAAACATGACATCTTCAAGCTACTCCCCTTCACCTTTACCAGTGAATATGTTCCTATTCGTTTTGTTCATATTACATTTTGAGTTGTATATACACATTATTTGAATTAAATTAATTTGACAGACAGCATTCTGTTAACATCATTGGTCAACATCAGACAGCTGGTAAAGGACATTCTCTTCTTTGACCAGCATTTATCACAGTCACCGCCTGTTCTTTATCAGTGGCCTAAAAAGAGAAATACATTTAAAAAAATAAAATATTTAATTAAACTATCCATTTTCTGTCAAATGTCTAATACTTCCCGCTTGATGCTTCAGGAAGAGGGGATATCCTGGTATCCTGATATCCCTCAGAGCGACCTAGCCAGAATCCAGGTAATTTTGCAGTACCGTTCCAGGGGCTTGATGATCCAGGAAGCATGAAGCCGGAAGCAGGGCTATCATACCGTCTGAACAAAATGTTGATGAGGGATGTTACACTGCAAGTTGAGCACCTGGTTTCTGAATCCAGCCAAGGGGGATTTTCACAGATTCCTACCTTAGAAAGGACAGAATCCCGGAAAAACCCTGCAATGAAATCTCACAGAAGGATTATACACACATAACCACCAGCACAAAAATACACACACAGATATTATATATATATATATATATATATATATATATATATATATATATATATATATATATATATATACACACACACACACACACACATACATATATATATATATATATATATATATATATATATATATATATATATATATATATATATATATATATATACACACACACACACACACACACACACACACACACATATATATATATATATATATATATATATATATATATACACACACACACACACACTCTAACAACTGCTGGGTTGAGAACAACCCAATTTGGGTTATTTAGGTAACCCAGCACTGGGTCAAAAAGGGAAGAACCCAATGCTGGGTTATTTTAACCCAATCAATTGGGTTATTATTTTTAACCCAGCGTGCTTGGTTGCTTTTTTAATGGTTTAAAATTACTACAATGAACCAAACCCAGCCCGAGGCTAAAATAAATCCAAATTAAGCAAGGCATCAAACTTGTAAATCTTGTTCATTTTAAAATAACTTTTACACACAAATAATAACCATCAAAAGGCAAATTTTTATTAAAAACAGTCAAAGAGTAACATGCATGTAAGAAGAAATGCAGAAAAGTATGGCATTAAATTTATCAAAGTTGATAAAGCATTATTCTAGCATGACAGTTACAGTTTAACCACAACATTAACACTGATATTATACATTTAACAGACGTGTGTGTGTGTGTGTAAGATTGTGAGCATGTGTATAAGTGACAGTGTACACTTTATTTGTACTAAACAACAAAGAACATTTTGTTTTTATAAATTAAACACTTACAGTTTGTTTCATAGTCCATGAATACAGATCATGAATCACTGTCAACTTTCATGATCTCTTTAGTATTATTGATGTAGCCATGATGAAGCCCCATCAGCACAGCATTTGACATCTTCTACATCATCCAGCGCAGGCACAGCGTCCTCTTTTAAAACCACTGCTGCATCAATTTAGGGGAAAGGACATTCTCTTCTTTGACCAGCATTTATCCCAGTCACCACGTGTTCTTCATCAGTGGCCTAAAAAGAGAAATACATTTGAAAAAAGAAAACATTTAATTAAACTATCCATTTTCAGATAGAGGTGTATTCATTATAATTTCAACACTTGTGTGGTTGCTTAATGTCTCGGTCTATCACAGCGCTCCAGAATGCTATAATGGCAGCTCTAGTGTAAGGGCATGTCATATTGTTTGAATAAATATATTGCTTTCAGATAGCTACTTCTTTACCGAAACATTAAAACGGACATGACAATCACATACCTCACAAATGTTCATGTACGTGGAGGGCTGCTCTTCTAAGGGTTAGTTCACTGTTGCAGGGGGGGCGTGGTTTAGCGAAGTCTGCAGCGGGAGAGAGAATCAGGAGATGAGCGGTAAGTGAGTGGTTTGGGCAAAAATTATCAACACCTGTTTCTTGTTTCAGTAATTGGCGCGGAGAGAGTATAAAATGCCAGGAGAGACAGAAGCAGCTGAGAGAGAGTCGGACTGCTGACGTGAACCGGAAACGGAAACCGGAACGAGTAAACCGGAAGTGTTGTGCGAACGTGTCTGTGTTGATGTCAGAGTAAAAGTCACCATTTGGTGTTTGCGAAGTTTAAGTTATTTTTGAGTCAATGAATACGTCAGCAGTCCAGCTGACCCCTTTGTCCTCTTCCTTTCCTCCCACGAACTTACTACACTGGTGCCGAAACCCGGGAAAGGAAGAAGGAGTGCTGCCGCTATGCAGAGTCCTTCCTCTACGCCATTTGCGGACGTTATTTCATCCCTCGCGGCCCTACATCAAGAGCAACACCAGGCCCTGATGGACTTAAGAACAGATCAGGAGCGGTGATGCCACACCATCCTTCGAGCCCAGCAGGAGGACCGCGAGAGGTTCCGGAGCTGGATCGACCGGGAGGTTTTCACCGAGGCCACGGGACAGTCTCAGGATGAGACATTAAAACATGCATTTCAATAGGTCCGCTCCATCGATGGCCAGCATCTCCAACCTGCCCTCCCGTTTACCTATCCGTATTTTGCCATTTTAAAAGATCGGTTGTATCGAGTGACCCAAGATGCTCGGAAAAAAGTCAATACATCCCAATTGTTAATTCCGAAGAGCCACATGGAAATGCTTTTCCATGCGGCTCATTCTAATCCTATGGCGGGCCATTTGGGACAGGCAGCAACACTGTATCGCCTCATGACCCGTTTCTTTTGGCCGGGCATTCATGACAACGTGCGCAGGTGGTGCGCGTCTTGTCCGGAATGTCAATTGGTGAACCCACCGGCCGCCCCAAAAGCGCCTTTGCGCCCTCTTCCCTTAATGCAGGTCCCCTTTGAGAGAATTGGTTTGGACCTCATCGGGCCATTAGAGTGATCGGCACAAGGACATTGCTTTGCATTAGTCATAGTTGATAGCAGTGGCCCTCCGCAACATTTCCGCAAAAAGTGATGCGGATGCCCTGTTTCGTCTTATCTCCCGGGTGGGGGTTCCGAAAGAAATCCTCACCATTCAGGGCACGGCATTTAAGTCACGTACGCTACGCAAAATGTACGGATTATTGGGCATTAAATCGATTCGAACTATCGTCTATCACCCACAAACCGACGGCCTGGTCGAACGGTTTAATCACACACTTAAATCCATGATCCGTAAGTTTGTTCATGAAGACGACAAAAATTGGGATATGTGGCTAGAGCCCTTGTTATTCGCTGTGCGAGAGGTCCCACAAGCCTCCACCGGTTTTTCCCCCTTTGAGCTTCTCTATGGATGCCAGCCCCGAGGGGTGCTGGATGTACTGAGAGAAACTTGGGAGGAGGGACCATCTCAGGGCAAAAACGAAATTTAGTATGTGCTGGACTTGAGAACAAAACTCCACACGTTGGGGCGGCTATCAATGGAGAATTTGTTACAAGCCCAGGACCGCCAGAGCCAGCTGTATAACAGGGGAACTAGATTACGCAAATTTGCACCGGGAGAGAAAGTACTTGTATTACTCCCAACGTCGAGCTCTAAGTTAATGGCTAAATGGCAGGGACCGTTTAAGGTAATACGGTCCGATAGGAACGGGTCCCGTCAGATCTATCACCTCATCCTCCTAAAAAAATGTAATGAGGCAGAATCAGTGATGTTGGCAAAGGTGATTGGGGGGGAGGATGATCTCGGACCAGAGGCGAATATCAAACCACAATCCCTCGACCTGGCTCCAGGGGGAGATCACCTCTGGCCGTCCCAACTCACTGATTTAACAAAATTACACCATATCGAGACCGAGCCGGGCGTGGTAGTTTGCAGCAGGCCGTATCACTTACCTGAGCCCAAGAAAAAAGTAGTTCAGGCTGAATTAGGCACTATGCTTGACATGGGGGTAATAGAAGAATCCAACAGTAACTGGGCAAGCCCGATAGTTTTAGTTGCGAAAACGGACGGCTCAGTCCGGTTCTGTGTGGATTACCGCGAGGTAAATGCTGTGTCGAAATTTGACGCGTATCCAATGCCGCGGGTTGATAAGTTGCTTGATCGGCTAGGCACGGCTCATTTTTATTCGGCATTGAACTTAAAGGGTTATTGGCAGATCCCCTTGTCTCCATTATCCAAAGAAAAGACAGCTCTCACAACGCTGTTTGGATTACACCAGTTTGTTACCTACCTGGATGATATTATATTTAGTAATGATTGGCAGCGGCATATGCAGCATCTGAGGGCTGTCCTGAGGTCGCTGAGGGGAGAGGGGCTCACGGCCAACCCAAAGAAGTGTGCGATTGGGCGTATGGAAGTAAGGTATCTGGGCTTCCACTTGGGGCATGGACAGGTGCGTCCCCAAATTGATAAGACAGCCGCTATTGCGACCTGACCACGTTCCAAGACCAAAAAGGAGGTAAGGCAGTTCTTGGGACTGGCGGGATATTATAGACGGTTTATTCCTAATTATTCGGACCTCACCAGCCCTTTGACTGACCTTACTAAAAAGGAGGTGCCAGATACGGTCCAGTGGACGGAGCTGTGTCAGCAGGCCTTTACCCAGGTCAAGGCTGCTCTGTGTGGCGGGCCGTTGTTACACTCTCCTGATTTTTCTCTCCCTTTACGGTTGCAGACAGACATGTCGGACAGGGGGCTGGGGGCAGTCCTGTCCCAGGAGATAGAGGGGGAGGAACGGCTGTTGCTGTACATTAGCCGGAAGCTCTCGAAGAGAGAGGCTAAGTACAGCACCATAGAGAAAGAGTGCCTTGCCATCAGATGGGCCATCCTCACCCTCCGCTATTAACTCCAGGGACGGGAGTTCACCCTCTGTTCGGACCACGCTCCGCTGCAGTGGCTCCACCGCATGAAGGATACCTTTAGCCTTTTAAATTCAAGGTGATCCACAGGCCGGGTGTTCAGATGGCGGTGGCCGACTTCCTCTCCAGAAATGGGGGGGGGCTGCAGGCTGGATGGCTCCCTGGCCTGAGATAGGCGGTGGGGGTATGTGGCGGGGGGGGCGTGGTTTAGTTAAGTCTGCAGTGGGAGAGAGAATCAGGAGAAGAGCGGTAAGTGAGTGGTTTGGGCAAAAACTATCAACACCTGTTTCTTGTTTCAGTAATTGGCGTGGAGAGAGTATAAAATGCCAGGAGAGACAGAAGCAGCTGAGAGACAGTTGGACTGCTGACGTGAACCGGAAACGGAAACCGGAACGAGTAAACCGGAAATACAAATTTATTTATTTAAAAATAAATACGAATCCATTTGCAAAACAAAAAACCATACAAGGTTATTGTACTTTTATATAGGCTAATAAAAGCATGGTAAATTTTTGTAAGGGAAAAACATGACTCGTGTACAGTATTAGGATTTTTCTATAAATATATTGTAGTATTGTAGAGTATGGTATTGTAAAGTACAGTTTTGTTCAATCTTGAGTATTAAGATGGATAACGGGGCAAAATAATGAGACTGAAGAGAAAAATGGAAGTGAAGGTGCCGTTCAGGAGAGAACTTTTAATTATTTGACATGTCCCCATATTAAAGATTTAAACCTTTTTTATGTCAGGTCCATACAAAAAATAGTATTGTCCATGAATTTGTTTGTATGAGTTTGAATTTTCCATTCTGATTTTTTTTTCCCAGTCTGCCCCTCCTGTAAATTAATGGCAAAGACATGCAGTTTCATTTACTACACATAGGCCTACTGAAGCTCGCAGTGTTTTCAACCTCTGCCGTCTCAATATATGAGTACACGAGCACATACACATAATTTCTAGAACTGCTCTGTCACTTCATGCATTTTACTTATTTTGAGAAAACTATCATCATATCATATATAAAGAGAGCAGTTTAAAAAAAAACACCAATGTTTCAGGAGTTTATTAAACAGCATATGACACATGCTTATTAGATAACTGTATTTGAGTTGATATTAGGGGTGTAACGTGTATTCGTATTGAACCGTTCGGTACGACGCTTTCGGTTCGGTACGCGGTACGCATTATGTATACCGAACGGTTCGTTGGAGTAATTAATTATATTTTGAAAAAAAAAAAAAAAGAGAGAGATAGAAATATAATGATATGCGTTCAACAAGGTAGCCCAATAACCCAAACAACGTAACAGGCAACGCCCCTGACACTCCCGAAGAAGAAAAAAACACCATCTTATATGTTTATGTTAGGCTACTCAGCAGGCGCTCGCTCACTCAGTACGCGCTGAAGGCTCGTTGCAAAATAGCCAATGCGTTTAACAGACTAGAAATGAGAAGATCCCCCAATAACCAACAGGTCTGGTGTTTGGATGCACTTTGGATTCCCTTTAAGCTATAATGGTGATGGCAAGAGAGTGGTGGATAAAAAAACAACGGTATGTCACATCTGCAACATGACAGGGTACACCAGCGGGAATACAAAAAAAAAAAAAAAAAAAAAAAAAAAACACCAGCGGGAATATCTGGGATATATGCGTCAGTACTATCTGGGAAAAGACGAAAAAAAGGAGAAACATGCACGCAGCAAACTATCCCTGCAGCATTTAGACACTATAGCTTACAGGGAATCCAACCCAAACACCAGACCTGTTGGTTATTTTAGGATCTTATATTTCTGGTCTGTTAAATGCATTAGACATTTTGCAACGAGCCTTCAGCGCGTGCTGAGTGAGCGAGCGCCTTAGGGGCCGTTCACATATCGCTCCTAAAAACGCGTGGAAAACGCTAAGCACGTCTTTCTCCTCCTTTCCAAAGTGCTCGGGCAGAAGCGCTCATGAGGCGTCTGTCTTTGCTAAGCAACAATGACGTGCTCTCTCTATGAGACGCGGAAATTTCAGCGAAGGATAAATGGATTTGCAGCTCTAAAAATCGCTTGCAGTAGCTCTGCTACTAAATTTATTTCAAAATTGCAATCCATATACAACTATGATCAGCTGTTCCTTCATCTTGGCTGAGCTCTCAACCTTGTTACGGGAAAGGATGAAGCTGATTGGTTGGTTCTTGTCACATGACCCGCGGTGCGCTTGCGGCATTCTGAAAAGTTGAGATGTTTTTACATTTTGCTGTATCTAAAACGTATCGAACCGAACCGAACCGAACCGTGACATCAGTGTATCGTATCGAACCGAACCGTGAATTTTGTGAACCGTTACACCCCTAGTTGATATATATGCTTTTATTTATTATAATGTTCACAAATTTAGAAAAGTAATCAAAAAGTACTCAAAAGTAATTAGTTACATTACTTGAAAAAGTTACACTACTATTACATTTTAAACAGGGTAACTTGTAATCTGTAACCTATTACATTTCCAAAGTAACCTTCCCAACACTGATCTTACATTACAATTACATTTTGAATCTTTACTTACCATAATGTCTTTTATTTGTTTCTCGCTTATTTCACGCTGAGAAAATGGTGGCTTCTCGCACCGGAGACATACGATCTTAACGTGACGTACGTGCTCTCCTTCATGTCCGCGTTCCCAACCCAGCACCGCAGGCTTATAACCGAGACCAATTTTCAACCCAAACTTGGGTTAAAACAACCCAAGGTCTCACCCAGCGGTCTCAACCCAGCATTTGGGTTGAAAAAGCAACAAAGCGTTTTTTAGAGTGTATACAGAATGGTTCATCCCACATCCCTCCCAGGCTGTGGAGCCTTGATATTTGGCCCCCCAATGGGAGTCTTTACTGCTCTCCACGATGGTAACTGACATAATTCTGGAGGCTGGAGCCCATGCATTTATGCCCTTAAGTTATCTGTGTTTTCTGACTGGTGTGCAGTCTGGAATGATGACCTATCCTCATGTGGTTTGTCATTCATTCTGCATGAGCTGCTGGATAAGGGATGCACCCCATTCACACTCAAAGTGTATGTGGCAGCCATCGCAGTCCAGTCAGTCAGCAAAAACAACTTTTTTGTTAAATTTCTAGGGGGAACTTTGATATTGAATTCCCCATAGACTTATCCAAAGTCCCCAGTCTGGGCCATTTGAGCTGCTCCAGTCAGCTGACTTATGGCCCCTGCCGCTTAAAACCACCCAGAAGTCTGTAGTAAAATGAGAGTAAATATGGTCCTGGCCTTGAAAAGTGTTGACAACTCAGATATCTGAATGGATTAAAGACTGATGCAGAGATGGCATATTTTTTTCCTGCTGAACAAGTAAGACTAAAAGTTTAAAACTGCGGAGTAGAGGCACAGTTACTCTTAGCTCTCCCTGCTTAAAATGCTAAAACAGCAAATCAAGATCTCCAAGCGCAGAACCTGCTTCATGGTTTTCAAAGTTTTTCTTTATAACTTTGATCATGCCTGGGAAAAGGGGAAACCCACAAGATTCGGTGAATCTACAGGATGAAAACACTGACACTACTTCGTGCGGCGGACTGTCTATGGCTTCTCTTGAAGGAACTATGCAAAAGTTTTTTGCCGAAGCCGACAAAAATGCCAGAGATCGCTTGATTCTATCAAAAGGACACTTGATCTACATTCCAAAGTCTTGGATTCGCAGCACAAGATTACAAGCTCTCTACAAACACGAATTAAGTGAGTAGAGGAAACTACTACTGAACATAATGACACTATGGAGAAACTTCAACAGAAACTTGCTTCGATGGAAGATCCAAAGTAGGAGGAACAATCTCCGAATTATAAACCTGAAAGAAGGAGTGGAAGTAGATCAGGCCTTGGCTTATTTGGTGCATAACCTTCTCAAATGGTTCCCTGAATTGGACAGCAGCCCTCCGGAGCTCATACGAGCACATCGTGTTGGTCCTCAGCGCAAGGCCTCTGCTCCTCTGCGGACCATGATCATGAACTGTCTTCGCTTCACCAACAGGGATCGGATTGTAGGATTCGTAAGGAAGTCACCAGTGACAGTAGATGGCCAAGCAATTCGCTTCACTGCAGACTATAGCGATGCCACCACCCGACGCAGACGTCCATGCTTCCCTTTAATGAACAGGGCTCGCACCTTGGGATTTCAAGCTTTCCTGTTATATCCAGCCACCATCAAGTTGATAAGAGGATTCGTCCAAAATCGGTTTACTGAGCCAAGTGAGGGCATCAAAGTTTATTGACTCCTTTGATCCCCTCAATTTGGAAGATGTGCCTTCAACTTTGCCATGACTGTTTTCATGCTAGTTTTGTTTATTTCTGTAAACATGGTATTACGCACTGTTTAGTGCTTGACGTCATTCTATTCCAGAATCAGAGATGTCTACAGTTGCGACCTTCTGTTTGATTTTCTGTTTAATTATCTGCCCTTTTACACCTTGGAGACTTGCAAATTTTTAGTAGGTATTAGCATGCTGTTTGTTGTTCTATCACACTGAGATTTAACTCATAAAATCCGTTGTGGATCTCTTTTTTTCTAGCAAAATAAAATAAAGTATTATGATTGATTAAACTTAGTAGTGTTATTTTAGGGGAGCGAGCAAAGGACAGTTATTTGATTAGTTAACATGTTTTGCTTTGTTTCAATGCAAGTTTTTGTGTGCGTGTGTGGCACGTCCTGATTTTGCCAAGTCCGATGTGTTCCTAGGTCAACATATTTTGTTGACCCTGGAACAACATTTTACTCCAAAAATATATTCTTAACCATATCCCTACACCTAAACCTAACCTTAACCATGAGTAATCCCTAAAATCAGAGGAAATGATAGATGAATGACACTGATGTACAAGCACCAAACACTGATTTTAAGCATAAACTTCACAAAATCTATAAACTGGTTCTTCAAATCTGATTGGTTAATCACAATGTTGTTCCAGGGTCAACAACGATGTTGTCCCAGGAACATGTCTCACTTGGTAAAATCAGGTTAGGCGCGTGTGTGTGGGGGGGGAAGGGGTTTGCTCTCATATTCACCTTTCCCTAATCACAACCATTATTTTAATTCAGACTTGTCCAGTTGGTTCTATCTTGATATTCACTTTTTAATATGTAAACAATGGGTAAAGGTCTTCATGTAATTAATCTAAACATTTACAGTTTAGTTCCTAAAATTGATCAACTAAGTTCATGGCTTGTTTATAATAATTCCAATATTGTCACGATCGGGATATAGGAAAACACCGAGAGATCCACGTGCAGGTATGTCTTTTATTAGGGGTAATCCAAATCGTAAACAGTCCAGGCAGGGGTCAAAACCAGAGTAGCAATCCAACAACATAAACAGACAAAAACACAAGGCAAGAGCAAGGCTACGAAAACGTTGTGATAACTATACAAGGACTCCATGACTAAGACTAAGACAGAGAGGGTATAAATACACAGGGCAATGACAAAGGCTAATGGGGAATGGGCTGAGTGCAATGATAAATGATTAGTGACAGCTGAGTGCAATGAGAAGACCAAGCTCATAGGGAATGTGTTTCAGGAAGTGACAGACACCGTGGGGAAGGAGGACATCTAGTGGTTACCCAGGGAACACAAACCAGACACTATGACAAATATAATAACATTATCTGAAACCTGGCTAAATGAAAATACAGATGACTCCAATGTTAAACTGGACAACTACATCATATATAGGTTAGATAGAGGATCCAGGGGACTTACATTTCATCAAATTTGAAATCACAATGAATTACTCCTAAAGTGAAACCTGAGCTTTTTGAAGGTATCTTTGTTAAGGTTATTCTTAATGCAAATAAACAATTAATAATTGGCAATATATATCGGCCACCAACATCTGCCAAGTTAGAGTATGTTGGAAACATCTTAGACACTGTATCATCGCTTGATGACTCATCATAAATTTGTGACGATGGGTGAAAGGACAGTCTGGAAGCAAATGCAAGTTCACGGATTTAATGAGAAGATATAAAATGATTACATAAACAAACAATGACGATGAGACAGCGACACTCCGAGGAGATGGTGAAGAGGTGAGGAATCCAGCTGATGGTGGAGAGAAGGTCAGTAATCCGGATGATGACAGCGTGAGGCAGCAGGAGAGGATGGCACAGGAACTGCGGGGAATAGAGCCGAAGGTAAGTGTCCGTGGCTGAGTGAACGTGCAGAGAGTGGATGAGGTTCTAGGGAAAACACAGACATCCAAATGCAAACAACACTGAGAGCCAGACGAACAGGGTAACCACATCAAACATTAGACACCGATCTTACAAACACAAGACGTGAGACAAGCCATTATGTAGTGGATGAGTAATGAGTAGCAGCTGTTGCTGATACAATTAATGGAGACACCCACAACTAATCAGTGCAGATGTGGGACACACAGAATTCACCACAAAGTGTAAACACCCAGTTTAATTTTGGACACATGAAAGGCGGGGTGTATCCTGTTGTACGCAAGAGGTAGTTTGAGGCGGACTGTCACCGGATTTTGGTGATCGTGAACGGGCCAATAAATTTGGGAGCTAATTTATTGGAAACAGATCACAAAGGAATGTTACTGGTAGAAAGCCACACTTTTTGACCCGCGACGTAGACGGGAGGCTTTGACCGGTGGCGATCGGCCTTGGCCTTAGTGCGCTCCCTCACCCGGAGCAGAGTCTCGCAGGCTCTGTTACAGGTGCGGTGACACCTCTGGACAAACGCGTGAGCGGAGGGGACCGCGACCTCAGATTCCAGACTGGGAAACGCTGGTGGCTGGTACCCTACACTACACTGAAACAGAGAGAGGCCCGTAGCTGACACCGGCAAGGAATTGTGGGCGTACTCCACCATAGAGAGTTGTTGACTCCAGGAAGAAGGGTTCTTGGAGACCAAACATCGCAACGTCCTCTCTAAATCTTGGTTGGCTCGCTCAGATTGTCCGTTGCTTTGGGGATGATAACCCGACGACAAGCTAACGGACACCCCTAACAATTTGCAAAACTCTTTCCAAAATTTGGATATAAACTGAGATCCCCTGTCCGAAACCACATCTACTGGGAGGCCATAAAGCCGAAAGACGCGATCTAAAACAGTGACCGCTGTCTGTGATTTGGGCAAGGGAATGAAATGTTCCGCCTTCGAGAACCGGTCCACTACGGTCAAAATGACAGTCATGCCATTAGAGGGCAGGAGGGCGGTAACAAAATCTAGGGCGATATGGGACCAGGGTCTCGAAGGGACAGACAGCGGTTGAAGAAGCCCGTGAGGAGGTCGGTTAGATGACTTACCACTGGCACAAACTGAGCAAGCCAAAACAAAATCGCAGACATCGCGAGCCATACGTGGCCACCAGAATCGTTGTCTAACCAACCCATTAGTTCTACTTATCCCTGGGTGACAAGCCATGTTAGAACAATGACCCCACTGAACAACTTCGGACCTTAACTCCTACGGCACAAATAAGCGGTTTGGTGGGCAACCGGACGGAGGCGTTACCCCTTCTAAGGCCGTCTTGACCTTCGACTCGACCTCCCATACGAGGGCTGAGACCACTAATTTCTCAGGCAAAATAAACTCGGGAGTAACGGGATGGGCGGAGGAATCAAAAAGACGTGACAACGAATCGGGTTTGACGTTTTTGGAACCCGGGCGGTACGATAGGGTAAATTCAAAACGACCGAAAAAGTGCCCACCGAGCCTGCCTGGAATAGAGTCTTTTGGCAGTTCTGATGTATTCTAAATTCTTGTGATCGGTCCAAACAATAAAGGGAACCCCTGAACCCTCCAACCAGTGGCGCCATTCCTCTAACGCTAATTTGACCACCAACAACTCTCTATTGCCAATGTCATAATTACGTTCGGCAGGAGATAGTCGATGCGAAAAAAACGCGCAAGGGTGTACCTTATCGTCCGAAGCAGCACGTTGGGACAACACTGCTCCTACCCCCACCTCTGACGCGTCGACCTCCACCACGAACTGCCATGTGGGATCAGGGGCCACAAGGATGGGAGCCGAAACGAAGCGGTTCTTGAGGTTAGTGAACGCAGCCTCAGCTGCGTCCGACCACCTGAATGGAGTACTGGGGGAGGTCAAGACTGTCAGAGGTGAGGCTAGTTGGCTGAAATTACGAATGAAACGTCGATAGAAATTGGCAAACCCCAGAAACCGCTGTATGCTCCCTGCAACCTCTCGAAAGCTGAAGACATGAGTGGTAAAGGATAAGTATTCTTAATAGTAATGTTGTTCAGCTCTCGGTAATCAATGCAAGGTCGTAGAGAACCATCCTTCTTACCCACAAAAAAGAACCCCGCCCCCGTTGGAGAAGAGGAAGGATGGATGAACCCAGAGGCTAAGGAATCAGAAATGTATTTCTCCATGGCTTCCCTCTCAGGAATAAAAAGAGAGTATAACTTGCCCTTAGGCGGAGACTTACCTGACACTAAGTCTATGGCACAGTCGCAGGGACGATGCGGAGGGAGAGAAGCAGCATGGGACTTACTGAACACTTCCTTCAGGTCCAGATACTCAACGGGCAAGTTTGGCAATACCATGTTCTCCTTCTGAAAGACAGAAACAGGGACAACAGAACAAGCAGAGACCAGACAAGACTCATGACATATTTCACTCCACAATGTGACAGTGTTAGAACCCCATTCCACTCGTGGATTATGTTTGGACAACCAGGGGTGACCTAAAACAATGGGAGCGACAGGGGAGTCCATGAGAAAAAAGGGTATGGTTTCTTGATGGTTTCCAAACGTGATCAGTGTGATGGGTTCAGTATGGTGTGTGACGTGAGGCAGTTCCTGGCCGTTGAGTGCGGTGACGGATGGGGAGAGACACAGGAAGGACCGGAATGTTCAAGTGATGTGCCAGTGAAGAATCCATGAAATTACCTTCAGCTCCAGAGTCCAGAAGGGCGTGACACTCGTGATGTTGATTCTTCCACCTCAGTTTCACCGGAAGGAGGGTCGATGATGTAGGTGAGGACTTTTCAGCGGAGATCCCACCCGATAGTAGCCTCAAATTTACTACCGGGCTGGCTCCTTTGACCGTGCATGAGTTGATGTTATGATTATGGCGTGGATAGGGCGTGGAACGAGGCACAACACGGGTGTTGATTCTCCCACACCGCCGTCCCCCATAAGGCAGCCTTGCCAGATAGTAGTGTGAACGCTACTTTAGACTCCTCAGTAGCGAAAGTGCGGGGCTGTAGGGCAAAATGCATCGAACACTGGGTTAGAAAGGTTCTACAAAACGCTGGCTCACCCGCATAGTTCTCCGGCTCCGGAAGTCGCGGCTCTGGCCGGAAGTGGTCCAAGGGAATCTCCCGGGGGACGGACGGCGCAGGCGGTGCGATGGGTGCAGTTGGAGATTTGAGCTGATGGATGCGCTGGGTGAGCTCTGACACTTGTGCCACCAGCGCTCGGATAGCGCGTCTGGTGTTAGAGATGCTCTTCTGCTGCTGATCCATGCATTGACCACTGTGATGCATAAAATCCGTGAGGGTGTTGGTGCTCGCTACTTCCATGGTGGTGAGATCGTTATGTGACAAAATTATGCTATTGGGGACTTCAATTTGGACTGATCCTTGTACTCTCATGGAACAATGCTTCAAATTTTACACAATTTATTACAGAGCCTACAAGAATCAGTCTAAGTTGCAAATCTCTTCTTGACTGGATACTATTAACACACCTCAACAGAATAATAAAATCTGGTGTTCTTTCGGATTGCTTTAGCGACCATTCTATCATATATCTATATATACATCTTTCTCCTAAATATATTAGGATCCTAGACATGAAATTATTTAACAGTGATTTATTTATAAATGATGTGAGAAGGATAAATTGGACTAGACTTAGTCTAATTCCTAATGCGGAAGCTGCCTGGAATTTCTTTTATACAGAATTTGTGCAAGTAATTGATAAGCTAACCCCTTGGACAATTATTAAGGTCAAAGGTCATCATCTACCTTGGGTAAATGGGGATCTTATCAGGCTGTTTAAGCAGAGGGATAGGGCTTGTGTAACGGAGGCCAGCGAGTAGTGCCGTGCAGGTAAACCTCACTCCCCGATCTCAAGACACGCACTAGCGACAGACGCTAGTGGCTGTAGCCATTTAGCCTCCTTGTTAGTGCGTCCGCCTCCCATGCCGGAAGACCCGGGTTCGAGCCCCGCTCGGAGCGAGTGCGAGGAGCGTCAGAGAGGACCCAGGTGAGAGGGGTTACACTTGGAATAAACACAAACTTACAAAACGTCCTAGTGATTGGGAGGAATACAAACGGCTAAGAAACACGCGTACCACCCAAACAAGAAATGCTAAGGCCAATTACTACAGAAAGAGATTGTCAAATGACAGTAATCCTAAACAATTTTGGAAAAAAAATGTATACCTTACTTGGTAAGTCCAACAGTACCACAAGTAACATGACAATTAATAATGAAGGGTATTTTTTAAAATGAGGGTAAGTTTATCAAACTCTCTTCACATGTCCTATCCTATCCATTGGCTGAGCTCTTTAATCTGTCATTTTTAACTTGCGACGTGCCTCTGGCATGGAAATGTACCAAAGTAATTCTTTGTATAAAAGAGGGGACACTCAAACCATGAACAATTACAGACCTATCTCAATAATTAATAGTATTGTGAAAATTTTTGAGAAAATTATCTTCGATCAATTATCTAACTATCTCTGTCATAACAATTTACTCTCTCAATGCCAGTCAGGCTTCAGGAAGCACTTCTCAACTACCACTGCTCTTTTTAAATTTACAAATTATATTTTTTCTAGTTTAGATAACAATATGTGCACTGGTGCCATCTTTTCAGATCCAGTGATGGGAGTAACGCATTACAAAAGTAATGCATCACAGTAACATATTACTTTTTGCTGTAACGCAGTAGTGTAAGGCATTACAAATCAATTTTCAGTAATATTTTACTCGGTACATGTTCAGTAATGTTTGCGTTACAATTTTTGATTTTGAATTTTGATTTTAATTTTTCAAAGAAAAGAAGAAAAAAAACCTAAAGACCGCAAGACATTAACGAATCGAAATATGAAGCAAATAAGTCATATTTCCTGTTCGTGGTCAGTCAATAGCTGCTTGTGGTGTTTGTTTTGCATGTAAATAATTTTTGCTTTTATTTCTTTCCCAGTATTCTATAGTTTATAGTTTCAGTTCAAAGCGACTCGCGCTCGCCCCGTTAGAAGCTCTGACAGAAAGGCTGCGTGTGAGGCTGACAGAGACTGAGAGACGTGTTTGAGATGTGCTCTTTTCCTTAATGCATAACTTACATTGCACAGGTATATTCTCCATCTGTAAATGTTAAAAAAACAATGGAAATATTTCCAGTTTGCTGTCAGAAGTGCATGAGCTTTTGCTTCAGCGATTCTCCGCTAGTCAAGCGCAGCCGCGCATGCGCGCCAAACAGATGAGCTCAATGAAACAGGAGCGCAATAATTCTAATGTATACATTTTGCTGAAACATTTATAGTTGGACATTACATGTAACATGTAGAATTTTAAACCTATAAGTGTAATTGTATGATAGCACTAACCGTAAATTGTAATGGGGTAATCAAAATAGCCTTTTTACTCAGTCTGTGCTTTTTAACTTTTCTTCATTTTTAACTTTAACTTATGCTTTAATATATATATATATATATATATATATAAACCCTCCCGCCACGCTGATGGTACTCAAAACTTTACAAGGTTGGTTATGCTGAAAGTAACTCAAAAGTAATACAGGGGTAATGTAACGTATTACAATTCTGAGACCGTAATATTGTAATGTAGGGAATTACTTTTAAATGACAGTAACAAGTAATATATAATGTATTACAGTTTGGAAGTAACTTGCACAACACTGTTCAGATCTTACAAAAGAATGTGATTTAGTTGATCACTAGCTGCTCCTGGATAAATTATATTCTATTGGCCTTTCCCATTCATACATTTTTTGGTTTAACTCATATTTCCATCACCGCCGCCAGTGTGTGTCATTCAGAGGTGGTCAGTCGAATTTTACAAGTGTAGATAAAGGCATACCCTAGGGTTCTTCGTTTGGGCCTTTGTTATTTTCCATTTTTATTAATGACTTGCTGCTCTGCTGTTCAGGATGTGACATTTATCTTTATGCAGATGATACAATTATATATGGCTCAAAACCAAATATTCCCGACATAAATTATTATTTACAACATGACTTTGATTCTATACAGCAGTGGCTGTCATTTAATAAACTCCTTCTGAATAAATCCAAATCTTACTGTATGCTTTTCCAGAAGAAAGATAGAAATAATCTTAACCTGCATTTTCTGGATTCTACTCCTCTAGAGCCAACCCAAAAGTTTAAATATCTTGGTGTTTGGCTAAAAACTGATCTTTCATTCAAAGCTCATGTACACACGCTTAACAACCAACTTTGCTTTAATTTTAAAACATTATATCAATCTATAGCCTGCTTTAACTTTCAGGTTAGGAGAAGAATAGTCTCTCAGTTCTTGCTACCTATTCTGGACTATGCAGATATTACATATGGTAATACTACTGCTACTTGTCTACATTCTCTTGACGTGGTATACAACAGCCTGTGCCGATTCGCCTTTCGCTGCCCCTATAGGACACATCATTGTGTGATGTATGAACAGCTGTCCTAGCTTGCACCTTCAGCTAGAAGACAATTTCATTGGCTTTAGCTCATTTTTAAATGTACAGTATTTACTTTCAATATCCATATTATTTAATCGCAATATTTATTGCCTTACAGTTCACAATATAGCCTTCGTCACAATGAACAGATCTTCTTTATTTTCCCTAGAGTTAAGAGAGAAATTGGGAAATATGCTTTCTGTGTTAGAGCCCCTCGAGATTGGAACAGTCTTCCTGCATCCATTCGCTCACATCTTTTTCCTCTGTTCCGAACTGCTTTATTAACACATTTTCAGAATACTTGTCTATCTAGCATTTCAGATTTTGGCAT
The DNA here is from genome assembly GCF_023724105.1 of Carassius gibelio. Taxonomy (NCBI): domain Eukaryota; kingdom Metazoa; phylum Chordata; class Actinopteri; order Cypriniformes; family Cyprinidae; genus Carassius; species Carassius gibelio. Next base: position 23,243,820 of record NC_068386.1, on the reverse strand, counting down.
AGACATGTGTCATGTTATGTAAATGTGTATATATATATGTATGTACTTGTGTGTGTGTATATATATATATATATATATATATATATATATATATATATATATATATATATATATATATATACACTAGGGGTGTAACTGTTCACAAAATTCACGGTTCGGTTCGATACGATACACTGATGTCACGGTTCGGTTCGGTACGTTTTAGATATAGCAAAATGTAAAAACGTCTCAACTTTTCAGAATGACGCAAGCGCACCGCAGGTCATGTGACAATAACTAACCAATCAGTTTCATCCTTTCCCGTAACAACGTTGAAAGCTCAGCCAAGATGAAGGAACAGCTGATCATAGTTGTATATGGATTGCAATTTTTAAATAAATTTAGTAGCAGAGCTACTGCAAGCGATTTTTAGAGCTGCAAATCCATTTATCCTTTGCTGAAATTTCCGATTCTCATGGAGAGAGCACGTCATGGTTGCTTAGCAAAGACAGACGCCTCAGGGGCACTTCTGCCCGAGCACTTTGGAAAGGAGGAGAAAGATGCGCGACTAGCGTTTTCCACCAGTTTTTAGGCATGATATGTGAACGGCCCCTAAGGTGCTCGCTCACTCAGTATGCGATGAAGACTCGTTGCAAAATGTCTAATGCAATTTAACAGACCAGAAATAGAAGATCCTCCAATAACCAACAGGTCTGGTATTTGAGTGCACTTTGGATTCCCTGTAAGCTATAATGGTGATGACAGAATGAATGGTAAATAGTAAGGTCTCATATCCGTGGCTATAACGTAAATGAAGCCTACCGATCGCCGCGGTCATGTCTTTTGCCCTGTTTGAATCAGTTGGAAATGTCGGTCTAAATGCTGCGGGGATAGTTTGTTGCGTGTATGTTTCTCCTTTTTTTTGTCTTTTCCCAGATACTGACACAATAAGGTGATGTCAGCATAAATGAGTTGACATGTATCAAGTATTCCTGCTGGTTTTTTTTTTTTTTTTTTATTCCCGCTGGTGTACCCTAGATGCGACATACCGTTGTTTTTTTATCCACCACTCTCTTGCCATCACCATTATAGCTTAAAGGGAATCCAAAGTGCACCCAAACACCAGACCTGTTGGTTATTGGAGGATCTTCTATTTCTAGTCTGTTAAACGCATTGCCCAATTTGCACCGAGCCTTCAGCGCGTACTGAGTGAGCGAGCGCCTGACTGAGTAGCCTAACATAAACATATAAGTTGGTGTTTTTTTCTTCTTCGGGGGTGTCAGGGGCAGTGGTGGACGAAGTACACAAATCAAGTACTTGAGTAAAAGTACAGATACATATAATAAAATATTACTCCAGTAAAAGTACTCCTTTTTCAATTTTACTCAAGTGAAAGTACAAAAGTACTCTGTTTTTTATGTACTTAAGTAAAAAAGTACTGAGATAGATGTTTTCAATTTTATATAGGCTACTTAATTTAATTTTATATTAGCACATTTTTTATAATCCTACTGCTCAAAATACCTGGGATTTTTTTCCACAATAACCACTATATGAAGTCAAGATATATTTTTGTTGTTGATATGGACTACGCTGATGAAAGTGATGTTAACTGTGAAGCTTACACTGTGATGTACCTGAGAGAAAATAGAGATGACCATCTGATTTTCACCAGTAAGAACAAAGTATTTTAAAGTTTGTTGTTTTACAGAACATCAAAGTTACAGTACAGACCAAAAGTTTGGACACACCTTCTCATTTCAAAGAGTTTTTCTTTATTTTCATGACTATGAAAACTGTAGAGTCACACTGAAGGCATCAAGGGCTATTTGACCAAGAAGGAGAGTGATGGGGTGCTGCGCCAGATGACCTGGCCTCCACAGTCACCGGACCTGAATCCAATCGAGATGGTTTAGGGGTGAGCTGGACCGCAGACAGAAGGCAAAAGGGCCAACAAGTGCTAAGCATCTCTCTGGGAACTCCTTCAAGACTGTTGGAAGACCATTTCAGGTGACTACGTCTTGAAGCTCATCAAGAGAATGCCAAGAGTGTGCAAAGCAGTAATCAAAGCAAAAGGTGGCTACTTTGAAGAACCTACAATATGACATTTTCAGTTGTTTCACACTTTTTTGTTATGTATATAATTCCATACATAATTCCTCATGTGTTTATTCACAGTTTTGATGCCTTCAGTGTGAATATACAATTTTCATAATCATGAAAATAAAGAAAAGGTGTGTCCAAACTTTTGGTCTGTACTGTATATATGACATGATAATAAGGCCTGAAGTTAGGAAGAACATTTTAAGGAAAATATAATTATATTTTCATAATGATTTTTTCCTTCTCAAACCTTGTCTGTGGTTTAAAAACACCTTTGGCCAAACGGGGTGCATCTCTTCCCCCTTTGATAATTACTGTAGTTACCATGTTCTGAACATCACACCCTTTCTTTTCTCCCCAGATGTTGTATATATTATAAATAGGTGGATGAATAAAAAATATTTGGACATTATTTATAAAAATTACCTCAACTTAGCACCAACAAGCTTGTTAGCTAGACAGTTAGCATCAGCTAACAATATTTACTTATTTTCAGTACGGTTATGAATAAACATTCATGTCTGTCTACTCATCTAGTTAATCCAAACAATATACATATGTATAACGTTACTGTTGATAAACAATATAAAAACAGACGTCACATAGGACATTTGAATAAAACTGTTAACATTAAGGCAGCGGGGAATTAGAACGTGCATGAGTTATTGTATTTAATCTGTGTTATTTTAAGGGTTTTTTTTTTTACCTAAAATTGATGTGTCTGCATCGTCTGCACTTGAGCATTTCAGTGGGCTTATAGATCTCTCTTTACAACAGATTTAGTTCCCAAACAACTGACAATTTTGACCTAAATATGCTTTTCAGTTACAATAATTAATTCAAAATTTTGACATTAATAACTTACTTTAGCAACATCAGACGCACGCACGCTCACAAGATCTCCCGGTTCTTACTTCTGGAGACTCACACTAAACGGTTCATTTGAATCAGTGAGTGGTCGACTCCAGAACAGCTGCAATCCATAGACAGTAGGCTGCAATCTGATCATTCTAATTCGTAAACAAATCATTTGGTGCGATTTACGATCCGATTTAAAAGTTTATTTTGAAAAGACTCAGTTCGTTCATGATGAATCAGACACCGCTTCTGCATGTTGGAGCATGTGATATGCTTTGGAATGTAGTGAAGTAAAAGTAAAAGTTACTCAAAATAAAACTACTCCAGTAAAGTACAGATGGGGCGTTGCCTGTTACATCGTTTGGGTTATTGGGCTACCTTGTTGAACGCATATTATATTTCATTATATTTTTTTCAAATATAATTAATTAGTCCAACGAACCGTTCGGTACATAATGCGTACCGTGTACCGAACCGAATGCCTCGTACCGAACGGTTCAATACGAATACGCTTATCGTTACACCCCTATGTACATATATAGTGATGTTAACTTTGTCAGTTATATTTGGGATTTTTGTGTTATATGCAATATGTTACAGCAGTTTGTAACAAATTAAACCTGTCTTCCTTTAAGTCAAATTGTTACCAAATAATTATTTTATGGGGTAATCTTGATATAAACAGTTTAAATAACAATCAATTCAATAAAGGATGTGCAAACCATAATACTTCTGATGATCAAAGCATGTATTACTCAGCAAATATTCTCCCAGAAACATTGTTAAACCTTACAGCCCAATAAGCACTACAATGAGAGCTACATGATTGATTTGAATCCAAAAAGGCATATAAGTCCAAGAGTCTTATCAAGGTGCAGATATCCAAATACCATCAATCAGAGTTCACAACAAAGCAATAGTCCAAAAATGATATTATAAGCCCCACGAAAAGGAAGTAGTAAAATAGGACAAAAAACTTGTTCAGTCTCAACCACGTTCTCTTCTTAAGGATCTCTAGACCCCACCTGCAAGGTTCCAGGAAAAGGGAAAAATGATCCACAAACGATCCCATTCTGAGAAATCCTTTTTCATTGAGATTTAGGCCTCAATTCCTCAATCCAAGTATTCCTCCAAACACTGTCCCGATATATCTTACAACCATTGGCGCTGGCCCTCGTCAGAGCAAGCCGCTTTCCAGCATGTTTGTTTGCCTGCCTTTCCAAGCTCCTTCCTCTACTCCATGTGCCATCACCCCTTAAAAAACCCAAAATGGCCATCCCCTTTCTTCCTTCAACCAGGCCTTTTAGAAAAAAAGTCCCTCATATTCCAACTCAATATACCCCCTTTTTCCATCCACAAAACAAATAATATAGACATGTAAATAACCTTAACAAAACAAAACAATAATCACTACATTATTAGAAATGTTTAAATTGATTTAAACATCTGAAATTGACCTTATTCCTTTATTTTGTGGCGGTGTCACAAGTTGTTCACAAACATTTCACACCAAATACCCCTCACAGTCCTAGATTAAAAAGGTTTTACTTAAAAGGGGTATAAAATAAAATAAAATGTGTTCAGTGGTATACATACCACAGTTTGGGAACCACTGTTTCTTACTTTACTTAATCTGTGGGTTTTACTTTAGAAAGTTGACGGTGATGGTAAAAACATGATTTTACACCAGCACTGATCCGTTTCTCAAATTTTAATTTATGATCAAACAGAATGCCCAGATTTCTAGTGTACTGAGTTTCGTATGGGGCCAGAGAGCCACATTCAACATCTGACATACAATTTTGCTTATGCCCAAATATAATTATTTTGGTTTTTATTTTAATTTAAATATAGAAAATTACTTGAGAACCAAAGCTTAAATTATTCTAGACAGGCCAACAGCGATTGCAAGCTGTTTTTATCATTGTGCTTTAAAGTAAAATAGTTGAGTATCATAAGCATATGGAAGAAAGGATGCTTTATAATATATATAAAACACATATTAATAGCTTATTCTAGATCCTTTAAAGGGGCCAACTGTCCCAGTGCATTGTGACTGGCCGAACACAACAAGCACTCGTTGGAAATGTAACGCCCCTTTCCATAATCACAAGCTTTATCTTTTAAAATAAATGTAAAGACAGCAAATAATGTCCTTCGTTTTACCATCAGTTCAGGCCTGAAAGGGGAACAAACTCTCGTTGCTGTTCTGTTGTGCAGTAAGTAATCTTAAAATAATCTTAAAGATTCCTAAATGCATACTTTCAGAAGGCCAAATAAACTGCTTTTGATTTCAACTAGAAATACACAGCATCACCCTGAGATGGCTGCTCCTCTTTGGATTTGAGACTATAGTCTTTGCAACTTTATAGATCTTTTTCATGCACAGAGAGCTTGTAACACTCCAAAGAGAAAGGAAAAATTAAAATCGTGTCGTATGACACATTTAAATCTAACCCATACCTAAGACCAACAACTAACTTACTAACTGTTAATAAGCATAACAGGTTTGACTTTAGAAGTATACTGAGGGAAAACTCTTAACACTGTGAACAACTCTGAATACACAAAACACCATTGTACCCCCCCCCCCCCCTAATCTCACAACTACTGGAGAAGATGCATAAAAATGCAGATATGTTTAGCAAGTTCAGCGAAATGATTTACGAGAGGGGGTTTGAGCAGTCTCCCACCCAGTGTCCCGTTAAAGTGATGTCTACTTCAGCAATGAAGTTTTTTGTATTTTTGTTACAAAAATCAGTTGTAGTCATTCAATTCAACCAACACATTCACATACAGTGGTCAACTTTGGCTGCTAGCAAAGTAACTTTTGCTGTGACTCACAAACACACATGTATATGCAATTCAACATATGAACAACAACTGAACTATTTAAATTAGAGTCAAAACAATTACATGGAAATTATTTCTTTAATTTGACTGGCTAAATTCTATAGGGACCCTAACATTATGTCACGGTTGGTAAACCGTGATCTCGGATTGTTTACACTTTGTGGTGAATTCTGTGTGTTCCGCGTCTGCACTGATTAGTTGTGGGCGTCTCCGTTAATTGTATCAGCAACAGCTGCCACTCATTACTCATCCACTATATAATGGCTTGTCTCACGTCCTGTGTGAGATCGTTGTTCTATGTCATTGTGTTTACCCCCTGTCTGGCTTAAGTGTTATTTTGCATTTGGATGTCTGTGTTTTCCCAGAACCTCATCCACTCTTCGCACGTTTCACTCAGCCACGGACACTTACCTTCAGCTCTATTCCCCATATTTCCTGTGCCACTCTCTCCTGCTGCCTCACGCCGTCAACATCCGGATTCCTCACCTTCTCTACACCACCGTCTGGACTTCTCACCGCTACACCATCTCTTCGGAGTATCGCTGTCTCATCGTCATTGTCTGTTTATGTACCATCACCATATCTTCTCATTAAAACCTTTAACTCACTATTGTTTCCAGACTGTCCTTTCACCAGCCGTCACAGAACGATCTCACCCACTATGGAAGCAGCGAGCACCAATACCCTCACCGACTTCATGCACCACAGTGTCAAAAGAATGGATCAGCAGCAGGAGAGTATCTCGAACACCAGACGTGTTGTCCAAGCGCTGGTGGCACAGGTGTCCGAGCTCACCCAGCAGATCCATCAGCTCACGTCTCCCACTGCGCCCATCGCACCGCCTGCACAGTCCGTTCCCCCGGGGATTCCCCAGGACTCTTCCGGCCAGAGCCGGCAGGGAGGCCGCCCATCGCCTCTCGGAACTCCGGCAAGGACCTTCATCCGTAACCGAGTACTCCATCGAGTTCCGTACCCTGGCGGTCGCGTGCCAGTGGAACGAGGCGGCGCAGTGGGATAGATTCCTGCATGGGTTATCCGACCGTGTTCAGCAGGAGATCTACCTCCTCGAGCTGCCCCCTACTCTCAACGAACTCATAGACCTGGTGTTGCGGGTGGAGGCCAGGTTTATTCATCTGGGCCGCCAACACATTCTTTCCAGGCCTCCCTTCTCTCCTGGTAGGGGGCGCTTGAGTCGAGAGAACACGGTCGGTTCTGTCAACAATCACGAGCCCATGCAGGTGGGTCGAGCTCGGCTGTCCTGGAGGGAGAGGGAATGGCGGAGGTCCCAAGGACTATGTTTATACTGCGGAGGCTCTGACCATAACAACTACTCTTGCCCGGTAAAAGAGTCAGCCCGATAGTAAATCTGAAGATACTATCGGGTGGGATCTCCGCTGAGAAGTCCTCACCTACATCATCGACCCTCCTTCCGGTGAGACTGCGGTGGAAGAATCAACATCATGAATGTCAAGCCCTTCTGGACTACGGAGCCGAAGGTAATTTCATTGATTCTTCACTTGCACATCACCTGAACATTCCTGTCCTTCCTGTGTCTCTACCCATCCATGTCACCGCACTCAATGGCCAGGAACTGCCTCACGTCACCCACCATACAGAACCCATCACACTCATCACATCTGGCAACCGTCAAGAAACCATATCCTTTTTCCTCATGGACTCCCCTGTTGCCCCCATTGTTTTAGGTCACCCCTGGTTGTTCAAACATAATCCACGAGTGGAATGGGGTTCTAACACTGTCACATTGTGGAGTGAGAGTTGTCATGAGTCTTGTCTGGTTTCTGCTTGTCCTGTTGTTCCTGTTTCTGTTTTTCAGAAGGAGACCATGGTTTTGCCAAACGTGCCCGTTGAGTATCTGGACCTGAAGGAAGTTTTCAGTAAGTCCGGGGCTGCTTCTCTTCCTCCGCATCTTCCCTACGACTGTGCCAGTGTCAGGTAAATCTCCGCCTAAAGGCAAGTTATACTCTCTTTCTATTCCTGAGAGGGAGGCCATGGAGAAATACATTTCTGATTCCTTAGCCTCTGGGTTCATCCGTCCTTCCTCTTCTCCAGCGGGGGCGGGGTTCTTTTTTTGTGGGTAAAAAGGATGGTTCACTGCGACCTTGCATTGATTACCGAGAGCTGAACAACATTACTATTAAGAATACTTATCCTTTACCACTCATGTCTTCAGCTTTCGAGAGGTTGCAGGGAGCATCTGTATTCACAAAATTGGATTTATGTTATGCTTATCATTTGGTCTGCATCAGGAAGGGGGATGAATGGAAAACTGCCTTTAACACCCCTAGAGGGCACTTTGAATATTTGGTGATGCCGTTCGGGCTCTCCAACTCGCCCGGGGTTTTTCAAGCACTCGTGAATGACGTGTTGAGAGATATGGTAGATCAGTTTATATATGTTTACCTGGATGACATACTGATTTTTTCTTCATCTCTCCAGGAACATGTTCAACACGTCAGACGAGTGCTCCAGAGGTTACTAGAGAATGGGCTTTTTGTCAAGGCGGAGAAGTGCGTATTCCATGCACAGTCGGTCCCCTTCCTAGGGTATGTCGTGTTGTCTGAGGGAATACGAATGGACCCTGACAAAGTAAAGGCTGTGATAGATTGGCCATCTCCAGATTCCCGTAAGGCCCTACAGTGGTTTCTGGGGTTCGCCAATTTCTATCGTCGTTTCATTCGTAATTACAGCCAACTAGCCTCACCTCTGACAGCCTTGACCTTTCCCAGTACTCCGTTCAGGTGGTCTGACGCAGCTGAGGCTGCGTTCACTATCCTCAAGAACCGCTTCGTTTCGGCTCCCATCCTTGTGGCCCCTGATCCCACACGGCAGTTCGTGGTGGAGGTCGATGCGTCAGAGGTGGGGGTAGGAGTAGTGTTGTCCCAACGTGCTGCTTCAGACGATAAGGTACACCCTTGCACGTTTTTCTCACATCGATTATCTCCTGCCGAACGTAATTATGACATTGGCAATAGAGAGCTGTTGGTGGTCAAATTAGCATTGGAGGAGTGGCGCCACTGGTTAGAAGGTTCAGGGGTTCCCTTTATTGTTGGACCGATCACAAGAATTTAGAATACATCAGAACTGCCAAAAGACTCAATTCCAGGCAGGCTCGGTGGGCACTTTTTCGGTCGTTTTGAATTTACCCTATCGTACCGCCCGGGTTCCAAAAATGTCAAACCCGATTCTTTGTCACGTCTTTTTGATCCCTCCGCCCGTCCCGTTACTCCCGAGTGTATTTTGCCTGAGAGATTAGTAGTCTCAGCACTCGTATGGGAGGTCGAGTCGAAGGTCAAGACGGCCTTAGAAGGGGTAATGCCTCTGTCCGGTTGCCCACCGAACCGCTTATTTGTGCCGGAGGAGTTAAAGTCCGAAGTTGTCCAGTGGGGTCTTTGTTCCAACATGGCTTGTCGCCCAGGGATAAGTAGAACTAATGGGTTGGTTAGACAACGATTCTGGTCGCCACGTTTGGCTCGCGATGTCCGCGATTTTGTTTTGGCTTGTTCAGTTTGTGCCAGTGGTAAGTCATCTAACCAACCTCCTGATGGGCTTCTTCAACTGCTGTCTGTCCCTTCGAGACCCTGGTCCCATATCGCTCTACATTTTGTTACCGCCCTCTAATGGCATGACGGTCGTTTTGACTGTAGTGGACCGGTTCTCGAAGGCGGCACATTTCATTCCCTTGCCCAAATTACCGACAGCCAAGGAGACAGCGGTTACTATTTTAGATCACGTCTTTCGACTTCATGGCCTCCCGGTAGACGTGATTTCAGACAGGGGATCTCAGTTTATATCCACATTTTGGAAAGAGTTTTGCAAATTATTAGGAGCGTCAGTTAGCTTGTCGTCGGTTATCATCCCCAAAGCAATGGACAATCTGAGCGAGCCAACCAAGATTTAGAGAGGACGTTGAGATGTTTGTTCTACAAGAATCCTTCTTCCTGGAGTCAACAACTCTCTATGGTGGAGTACACCCACAATTTGTTGCCAGTGTCAGCTACGGGCCTCTCTCCGTTTCAGTGTAGTGTAGGGTACCAGCCACCAGCGTTTCCCAGTCTGGAATCTGAAGTCGCGGTCCCCTCCGCTCACGCGTTTGTCCAGAGGTGCCACCGCACCTGGACCAGAGCCCGTGAGACTCTGCTCCGGGTGAGGGAGCGCACTAAGGCCAAGGTCAATCGCCACCGGTCAAAGCCTCCCGTCTACGTCGTGGGTCAAAAAGTGTGGCTTTCTACCAGTAACATTCCATTGCGATCCGTTTCTAATAAATTAGCTCCCATGTGTCCAAAATTAAACCTGTGTTTTATGCATGTATTAATCCGCCTACTCCGGTTCCTCCGCCGCCGCGTCTCGTAGATGGGGAACCGACATATTCGGTTAATCGCATTCTGGACTCGAGACGGAGGGGACGAGGATTCCAGTATCTGGTGGACTGGGAAGGTTACGGTCCAGAGGAGAGGAGTTGGGTACCTGCTAGGGACATATTGGATCACTCCCTTATTGATGACTACAATCAGCAGGTAGACCCTTCTGGGAACTCCAGGAGGAGTTCTTAGAGGGGGGGGGGGTACTGTCACAGTTGGTAAAATGTGATCTCGGATTGTTTACACTTTGTGGTGAATTCTGTGTGTTCCGCGTTTGGATGTCTGTGTTTTCCCAGAACCTCATCCACTCTTCGCACGTTTCACTCAGCCACGGACACTTACCTTTGGCTCTATTCCCCTCAGTTCCTGTGCCACTCTCTCCTGTTGCCTCACGCCATCAACATCCGGATTCCTCACCTTCTCTACACCACTGTCTGGACTTCTCACCGCTACACCATCCCTTCGGAGTATCGCTGTCTCATCGTCATTGTCTGTTTATGTACCATCGCCATATCTTCTCATTAAAACCTTTAACTCGCTATTGTTTCCAGACTGGCTTTTCACCAGCCGTCACACATCACCCCTACATCCTTGAAAAATAATCACACAGTGCATTACAATGTCCTGAGCACTCTGGTCTCCGGTCTGCTCACGATTCTCTCTGTCAACCACTTCATCTTCATTCTCTTCATAGTCTCCCTCATTAAACATTTCCTTGTGGAGAATCCAGAAGATCACGGGCATCCAGTATGGTTTCCGGCATTGACCCTTACGCACAGAGATTGTTCCATATTCTCTGAACCTTTCTCTGCCCATCTTGACTTCTGAGAGACACTGCGACTCTGAAAGGCTCTTTTTATATCCAATTATTGCTAATAAGTTGCAAATTGGTCCTCCAGCTGTTCATTATTGTCACGGAGACGAACCCCGTGATTCCCCCTACTGGCCAGCAGAGGGCTCCATCTCCGGAATATTGACACTCACGCACTCACTCACAACTAAACTTCCCATCTACCTCGTGCATTGGACTCTGATCACCACACAGGTGCAGCTCATGAGTACTGCTATATAAGCTGCACAACCACATCAGTTTAACGCGAAGTCTTGTTTTGCTCTGGCTGACATTTCCAAGCGTTATTTCCCGTGTTTGATTTCCCGTTTTCCAGTTCTGTTTGTTTACCGTTTCTTGAACCTTTGCTGCCCGTCTCCTGACCTTGGATTGTTTATTGGACTCTGAATCTTGCCTGTGATCCCGATCTATTGCCTGTGTTTGACGACGATTCTGGTTATCTTTACTGTTGTGTTTGCTGGTTTTGACCCCTGCCTGTACGACCACGAGTTGTTCATTAAAGCTTGCAAGATGGATTCCCCGTCTGGTGATGAGTCATTACAATTATATGTACATTTAACTTTTCCGGCCTCTTATTGCTACCTGTCCCAACTTTTTAGGAATGTGTAGCTCTCATGAAATCCAAAATGAGCCCATATTTGGCATGACATTTCAAAATGTCTCATTTTCAACATTTGATATGTTATCTATATTTTATTGTGAATAAAATATATGTTCATGAGATTTGTAAATTATTCCATTTCCTTTTTTATTCACAATTTGTACAGTGTCCCAACTTTTTTGGAATCAGTTTGTATTACCCCATGGCGGCCAAAACATCAAAACATGGCAGCCATGTTTTTCAAGATGTGAGACTTTGGACACAGACACTGCATGTGAATTTTCAAATCAATCAGACTAATGGATGCATAGTTATAGGCATTTTTATGATTTTGTCTTAACTCATATGACTTCAGATAGAGTAGAGTACTGACATATGTGTATCAAGTTTGTGTATGTATCTTATTCTATTGAAAAGTTGTTTAATGATTATTGATGTTCACTTTCCAAATAATTTTTCTGCACTAATGTGGTTCTGGACGGATGAAAAACCTGGGACTAGTTCACGAAAATATGTTTGTCAAAAAAATCAGAAATCTGCAGTTCTTAATGGGGTCATATGATGTTGCTAAAAAAGACCATTATTTTGTGTATTTGATTTAATGCAATGTGTTTATTTTCCACATAATATACAATATTGTTTCTCCTCTATGCCCTGCCTTTCTAAAATGTTTACATTTTTACAAAGCTCATCATTCTGAAAAGCGAAGTGTGCTCTGATTGGCCAGCTATCCAGTGCATTGTGATTGGCCGAATACCTCAAGCATGTGAACGAAATGTCACAGTTTCATTCACTGATCCTTAATTTTGGACACATAGCCTACATCTTGGATAAGTTTCCTAAAAGTTTCACACAGCACACTTTACAGACATTAATGCACAATGCAGATATGTTCTGCATGTATAAGAATAAATCAGCCTAATAAATTATTGATTTAGCTTAACATCTCGAAATATAATCTACATGCACAATAAATCACAAAATCTAGAATTCTCACCTGTCAGAATCCTTGGCAATCCTCCACAAACTTCAACAGTTGGTTGAACTGGTATTCCCACAGCATTTGATGTCCTGAACTTAAGGGGGGGGGGGGGGGGGGTGAAATGCTCATTTTCACTCAATATCCTGTTAATTTTGAGTACCTATAGAGTAGTACTGCATCCTTCATAACTCCAAAAAGTCTTTAGTTTTATTATATTCATAAGAGAAAGATAGTCTGTACCGATTTTTCCCGGAAAAACACGACCGGCTCGAGGCGTGACGTGTGGGCGGAGCTAAATAATCACGAGTGCCAGTAGGCTTTTGCGTTGAGAGCGTTTGGAAGCTGTGACACCGTGAGGACAAAACCAACCAAAACAAACCATGGCTAACAGTCAGATTCAGCGTATATTTATAATCCAGAATCAGATCCAGAGGCTGAAATTTAACAAGAGCAGCATCAGCAACAACGTCTCTATGTGGTATGTACTGAAACTGTATATATTTGCTTAGCGGTTTTGGAAAATGACTAAGTTCCACTTTGTCGTCTTTTTTTTAATTTTTTTTTTTATGCTGTACATGTGGAAAGTGCAGTTTGATGACAACATCGCATGTTGTTTACTTGATGTGCTTACACGCCGATAGCTAAGTCAATAACACAGAGATATTTGAAGCAGTTTTACTCACCGCATGCGGTTCCAACACACGATCGTGACCCTTTTTCGTTGGGACTGCATTATCCTTAAGAAATAAACAATGTGCAAATCCGGCATCAAACTGGACCTTGTTTATAAAACAAGCATCTTCGAAATCCAGGGGAACAAACACAAACACTTGCACAACTCCGTTGATGCTCTGTAAAAATAAACTCCATCCACTGGTCCCTTAATGCTGTTTCTCTTTTGGTAATCTGTGCAGGGTTGTCTTGCCCTGGCAACCAAAAACACTCCTTTTGTGGCATTTAGCGACGCTCTCGCTCTGATCAGTGAAGTCTGTTGTGCTCTCAGTGGTGTGCTATATGGGAGTGTGCGCTCTTCCGGCAGACGTGCCCTCAGGACCAATATAAGGAAATTCCGCTCCATCTAACGTCATACTCGAAAAAAACTTTCCGAAACTTGTGACAAACCGGAAGGAGTATTTTTGGAACAGAAATACTCCTTCAAACGTACAACTTAATTTTTGAAACTTTGTCCATGTTTAGCATGGGAATCCAACTCTTTAACAGTGTAAAAAACTCAGTATGCATGAAATAGCATTTCACCCCCCCTTTAAGCAATTCACCACGTTGTTTGTCAAGCGATGGACTGAAAGTAGGACTGGACGATTATGGCTAAATTCGAAACCTCGATTAATTGAACATTTTACCTCGATTACGATTAATTAACGATTATTTGTTTTGTTTTTTTGCCCTCATAGTTCACTGACAAGGTTTGTACTGTAAGCAGGGCCGTAGCTGGGGATAGCAGGGCCCCGGTACAGGTTGTACCAGCGGGCTATGTTTGAAAGTGTTTAATTTGTATGTTCGTTCTGTTTATTTGTTTGTGCTATTTACATAGTGTTTAAGTTTTTTCAAGTTTGTAAGTGTCCAGGTACAGAAACCGAATAATTAAATGTAAAATAGCACTGTAAAAATTAAACATACAGTCAAACCAAAATTTATTCAGACACCTTCAACATTTCTCACATTATCAGTTTATTTGCTATAGTTTAGAAAATGGTAATAAAATATGACAAGAACTCAACTGTCAGAACAAATTCATCTTCAGATATCTTTGTAATCCATTACATATCTTCCTATTAAACAAAACTTCATACAACAGTCAATACTTTGTTGGCCAATTACCAAGCAATGATTAATTGTGTTCAGTGTGAAAAGGAAAAGGAAATTCCGCAAAGGAGATCTCAGTTCAGTGTTACTGTCTGTGAGAGGTGGCTCTCTCTCCGCTCAGTTCAGCTTTTCCGCGTCTTGTCTTTGAATGGTTACATTGGCAGGTGGCAAGGCTTAATAACACGTGAAAATGATACGCTTTCATGACGACATGCAGCAGCGTCCTGTCAACTGTCCTGAGCGTCTTTTTAGACTGGCCTCAGCCAGATGGTTGAGTTCGACTAGTAAAGGTGGGATATTTTTTCCTATTGAAAGCGCAATCTGACATCATAGCTCACTATCAGCAGTTATTTTATTTACAATGATTATTGCTCGATGTAAGAGATAAATAAAGATCAGATAAAGATAAATTAGCACAGTACCAGTACGAGTGATTGCGTGTTTGAATTACTCATACTGTCTCTATATTATTGTGAAGCTGTGGGTTGTAAATAGCCTGCAAAAGTAGAAAAATATGCTATAATAAGATTTGAGATTCTAAGATACTTTAGTGATAAATCACAGAACAGCGCTGACAACTAGTTTTTGCGTTCCTCTGTGCGCGCGATCTTCACAGCTGTTTATATGAGTGATAATGCCACAGTGCAGCTGTGCAAACATGGGAGATCGATATAATAATACACATCCGATCATCTAATCGCTTGAATGTCCAAACCATATAACAGATACAACTGACAAAGTTTAGTGAAGACATAAGGCTCACCGCTCGCGCGCCATCACTATGTGTTCAGTTATGTTTGCTAGGCATGCCATCATATTATCACACCGGTTACACTACCAGTTAAATATACCCACAAGCCTTGTTAATCTGTGGTCAAGGCTGTCGATATGAACGGACTGATGCTTCAGGCTCATCTATTGGGGGTGCTTTCATAAAACTTATCCGACTATTTCCAACACACTGGGTTTAAATCAATGATCTGCTGTTGGTCAAGTTAGTGTATCGATAAAGTGCTTGATACTAAATGTACAGATCGTAAATTTAACTCGTATCAATGCTAAAACGTTATCCGAAGAAGGGCTTATGCTGTTGCCTAAATTCGAGTATTGACCATATGCCGTACTGCATTAAAGGGGCATGCTGATCTCTTTAGCTGTTATAAAAGAACACCCTGTTCTTCTGTAAGGGGATCCTGCCCCGCTCTATGCACCTAAGAAGGTCTTTGCTTAAAGCTATCAGGGTACTGGGACTGCTTGCTTTTTGAGGCTTATCAAGTGTCCAGTATCATGTCCTAGTCCTGCCATTGCATAAGTGGGATTCATGCTTTCGCTGGCTCCACTCGCGAGCCTCCGCTGACTGCGCACGCACCTTACCAAACGGTCAAGGCTTTATAGCTACTTGTCATGTTCGCCATCGTACATACGGGACAAACGGGTGCTTGAAATCCTCGAAAATGCTTGAAATTTAATGCATTGTTTTCAAGGTTTAATTAAAAATGCTTGGATTTAGATAAGTGCTTAAAAATGCAGTGCATTGGGTCATAATCATTTACTTCTTACTGAATGGTTAATCATGGTTTCATAAAATAAGCAGCTCTGCTCGAGTCTGCGTGTGTGGCTGTAGTGTGCTCTTTATTAATGCTCCTGGCGATCAACTGTCCTGCAAAGTTTGGCTTCAACCTCAATCAATCAAACACACCTGCCTGAAGACCTTAATTAGTTGCTTCAGGTGTGTTTGATTAGGATTGGAGCTAAACTTTGCAGGACAGTCGATCGCCAGGAGCAGGGTTGGGCACCCTTGGAATACAGCATAATATACAGCTAAATATAGGAAGTTTTGGTGATTACTAAATGGATATTAGTACAAACGTACATTTATATAAAAATAATTGTAAAAATATGACACCTACCGCAACTTCAGATAGCATTTTTATTTTTGGCTTTACTGTGACAGAATCAAATGCACAGGATTGTGGGATATCAAAAGCAGCGAGGATACATCTATGCTGGATTAAAAAAAAAAAAAAAAAACGTCCAGCTGAACGTGCCTTGATGCCTTCCAACCTTGGGTTGCATCCTCCGAAGGCAGCTTTTTTCAGATTGGGATACAGCCATCTTTTTCCCCACACCGCATCTCTTGGGCCTTAGACCTCTTCAACTCAGGACATGTGGTATGGACCCCATACTTTATACCAGCCATTCATTCCACATAGGTGCAGCAACCACCGCAGCTTCAACAGTCTCCATACTCCATACCTCAAAGCAATGGGTTGATGAACATCATCAGCGTATCAACGATGCATGAGGCCTACAACTCTGGATGTTATATTAGCGCAAAACCTTGAGCAGCTCTCTACGTGGTTCTCCCGCAGAAGAGAACACCACTGGTGCACATTGCCAGCCATCAGTCCCTCGAGAAGGGAAGGAGGAGATACAGGAGGTGGAGAAGAAGATGGAGAAGGAGAAGATGAAGTATACTTTTACAACTCTTTATTTAAACATTTACTAAACCTCTTAAGTATAATATGAAGATGGAGAAGGGGATGGAGAATGAGAATAAGGAGGAGAATGAGGAGAAGAAGAATGAGGAGAATGAGAAGAAGGAGATGGAGAAGGAGAAGATGAAGAAGACTTTTACATCTCTTTATTTAAACGTTTATTAAACCTCTAAAGTATAATATGAAGATGGAGAAGAAGAAGATAGAGAATGAGAACGAGGAGAAGAAGAATGAGGAGGAGAATGCATTATTTCAGTCAGGCCAAGGAGGCATAAGCTGTGACCAGCTGATGCAGTCAGCTGTAAAATCGCTCCAATCACTACCATTCTCCTATTATACACGGGACATATATACGTAGCACCACTGTTTGGTAAGCATGCTCAAACGGCTTGCAGCCCTCTCTCCCTCTCCATTATAAGCATGAGCATATTAATATGCACCTTCTGGTTGTCATCTTCCTTGTTTCAGATCACTAAGGCTTACAAGTCTTAGCAGGCATGGACCTCACTGCTGAGAGACACTCATCCTCATAACCAGGCTACAGGATAGACGTCCCACTGCCACATCTACATGATTACCAATGTTTGCTTTTAAAGACATTATTAAGAGTCTTAATTGTCATGTATATCCAAGCTGATGGTTCTGGGGGGTTAATGTTTAAAACTCTTGTATGTTCAATTATTTTGGGAGCAAGAACCACCATAAGAAACCATACTGTCAAAGATAAATTGTGTAAAGTGAAGTAAACTTGCCAAAGTGGTCCTGTCTGAACTACAAAGAAACAGAAAAGGTCTGATGTCAGATGTCAGAAAGATCAACCAAGACAGACAAAAAAAAAAAAAAATCAAAACAGCATACACATGTTTGAGAGATTCGATGACTGAGAAAATCCTGAGAATCCAAGTTACTTTTTTTTTCTTGGATAGGAAAGTTAAAAGTGATTTATATCAAGCTCGGAGTCAATCATACTGGACGTTTATGGATGGCAGACATTTTTTTAAAAGAAGCATTTTTTTTCTTAGTTTGAAGTACATTTACTTAATAAGTAAAATAAACTTTTCCCACTATAATCAACCTTTTGTGAAATGGAAAATTCAGTGGATGTTAAGGGTTCTTTATGGAATCGCCAATGCCAATAAAAGTGTAATACATGGCAAGAAGAACAGTAAGCATGTGAAGTGTGAGTGAAGTGACGTGTGGCCGAGTATGAGTAATCCTTCACATGTTCCAGCTGCACCAGGAGAAAAATTAAAAATTATCTTAAGATCTGTCACCCTAAAAGGGAGTTTCAACATGAGTTAAGCTCCCTTCCATTAAGTATATTTATAATAAATAAATCAAGTATCACCCTCTTGATACTTTGCATATATTTCCTACAGTGTGCTTTCAATTAAATCCTATTTTATTTCTATAGCACTTATCATAATGCATATTATTACAAAGCAGTTTTATGTAGCTTCCTCACTGCCCAATGAGAATGAAATAATAATATTAATAACCACAAGACATGGGAATGTCACAGCTGCTTTTAGGTAATCACAGTCAGTGAAACTTGCGTGTCAGATAAAACAAATTAAGTCCGTCAAATTTTTTTGACCACAAGACTACAGTACACAGACAAACTATTTTCTTGTAAAGCTGCTTTGACACAACCAGCATAGTAAAAAGCACTTTACAAATAAAGGTAAAAAAAAAAAAAATTCACCAACAATTACTTTTTCTTAAATCCATATAACTCATAGCACATTTTTGTAGGGATGTACCAAAATTTAGTGTGCTGAAAATGATTTGCCAAAAATGGCATATTGCACCGCTGGGCAGTGTTAAGCGCGTAATTTCATTCTCCCTCTAGCCATCATCACTGCTCTGTGTGACGCCCTGCTCAATATGTCTGATCTCATCCACAGGCAATGGCTCACATACAGTATATGCTCAGATGCCATGGTGCTGTCAAGAGAAACCTTTGCAGTCCAGGAGAGGTTGGAATGCACTGCCCCTACTGATTGGATGAGGCTTTGTCTCATTAAGATGGAAATTCCTCTGTGCATTCTTTTATTATGGTCTCAATGTTCAAAGGCATTCAGGATAGACTGTCTGCCTTTTTACAAGATGTGTTATTAATATTATGTCTCTCCTGAATGTGCCTGTGAAGTTTCAGCTCAAAATACCATAAAGATCATTTATTATAACTTGTTGAAAAGTGTCATTTTGGGGGCGGGTCTAAAAAGTGCTGTGTCATGTATGTATTCCCTTACATGAAAATGAGCGGCAACTTCCTGCCTGACTCCAGAATGGGGCGGAGTCTTGACAAAATACAATTCAATAAAAATGATATTTCTATAACACATTTAAAGCAACTGTCATTGAACAAAGTGCTTTCCAGCATCATTACATACATCACACAAACAAAACTTTCAGCCACTGAGAAAGCCCTGTGACCCTTTGATTTTTTTATTAGTTTTAAGGATGTCACAGAGACGAACCTCGTGATTTCCTCTGCTGGCTACCTGAATATTGACACACACGCATCCACCCACTCATTTACACTGACTTCACTACATTACCCATAAGCCCCGTCCTTGGACTCTGATCACCGTCACAGGTGCAACCCATCAGGACTGGTGAATATAAACTGGACTATCACATCAGTTCAACGCGAAGTCTTGATTTGTTGTGTCTGTCATTTTTGAGCGTTATTACCTGGTTTTGTTTTCCTTTTGCTGATCTTGGCCCCGTCCACACGGAGACGGAGCTTACCCCAATCCGATCTTTTTTTTCCTCATCTCAAGAAATATCCGCGTCCACACGAAACCGCCAGACCAGTATGTGGCGCTGTAATTCTGCCACAGAGATACACTAAAAACAGAGAAGAAGACTTGGACTATGCTCATAAACCTTGCGCGTGGTACACAAACGAACATGGAACAATACATTTATTAATCAGTGTTAATGTTAGTTAATAAAAAGACAATCGTTCAGTGTTTGTTCATGTTTTTGTTGCTGTTACGTGACGTAGAGGTGTCTGACTAGGGGGGAGACGTGGGCTGATGACGTCATCATTTCAGAAAATATACGGATTAGCCATCCAGACGAAAACGCAAAGACGGCCTTTTCAAATTTATCCACTCTGGGACCCGGTTTAAAAAAATAGCGGTTTCACCTGATGAAAATGCCGGATCTGTGTGGACGAAACGCCTATCCGATAAAAAATTTGTGCGTATTCACAGAAACGCGTCTCCATGTGGACGGGGCCCTTGTCTGTTATCCTTTACGTACCTCTGCTGCCTACCTACCGACCCTTGCTTGTTTATTGGACATTGATTCTCTGCCTGTGATCCTGACATTCTGCCTTTCCCATCTCTACGTCTCTGCACATAGACTGATATATTATATGTTTTTTTTTTTCAGACACCTGCTTTCAGTGATCTTGCTTTAGTGAACATGCACTGCTGTGTGCAAATGTTGTCTTTTAATTATCTGGCTATGTGGTTCTCCATGAATAAGGTTTGAAAAATTTGCTTTGTACATAGTGTTTTAACAGAGCAGTGTGAGAAAGAAAAGCAGTGGGATTACATAATTACATGCCTTAAGCACTCCCACTGCTTTGCTTGCTCACACTGCTCTGTTGCTCTTATTTTCAGCATGAAAATGAGCGGCAACTTCCTGCCTGACTCCAGAATGGGGCGGAGTCTTGACAAAATACAATTCAATAAAAATGATATTTCTATAACACATTTAAAGCAACTGTCATTGAACAAAGTGCTTTCCAGCATCATTACATACATCACACAAACAAAACTTTCAGCCACTGAGAAAGCCCTGTGACCCTTTGATTTTTTAATTCGTTTTAAGGATGTCACAGAGACGAACCTCGTGATTTCCTCTGCTGGCTACCTGAATATTGACACACACGCATCCACCCACTCATTTACACTGACTTCACTACATTACCCATAAGCCCCGTCCTTGGACTCTGATCACCGTCACAGGTGCAACCCATCAGGACTGGTGAATATAAACTGGACTATCACATCAGTTCAACGCGAAGTCTTGATTTGTTGTGTCTGTCATTTTTGAGCGTTATTACCTGGTTTTGTTTTCCTTTTGCTGATCTTGGCCCCGTCCACACGGAGACGGAGCTTACCCCAATCCGATCTTTTTTTTCCTCATCTCAAGAAATATCCGCGTCCACACGAAACCGCCAGACCAGTATGTGGCGCTGTAATTCTGCCACAGAGATACACTAAAAACAGAGAAGAGGACTTGGACTATGCTCATAAACCTTGCGCGTGGTACACAAACGAACATGGAACAATACATTTATTAATCAGTGTTAATGTTAGTTAATATAAAGACAATCGTTCAGTGTTTGTTCATGTTTTTGTTGCTGTTACGTGACGTAGAGGTGTCTGACTAGGGGGGAGACGTGGGCTGATGACGTCATCGTTTCAGAAAATATACGGATTAGCCGTCCAAACGAAAACGCAAAGACGGCCTTTTCAAATTGATCCACTCTGGGACCCGGTTTAAAAAAATAGCGGTTTCACCTGATGAAAATGCCGGATCTGTGTGGACGAAACGCCTATCCGATAAAAAATTTGTGCGTATTCACAGAAACGCGTCTCCGTGTGGACGGGGCCCTTGTCTGTTATCCTTTACGTACCTCTGCTGCCTACCTACCGACCCTTGCTTGTTTATTGGACATTGATTCTCTGCCTGTGATCCTGACATTCTGCCTGTCCCATCTCTACGTCTCTGCACATAGACTGATATATTATGTTTTTTTTTTTTTTCAGACACCTGCTTTCAGTGATCTTGCTTTAGTGAACATGCACTGCTGTGTGCAAATGTTGTCTTTTAATTATCTGGCTATGTGGTTCTCCATGAATAAGGTTTGAAAAATTTGCTTTGTACATAGTGTTTTAACAGAGCAGTGTGAGAAAGAAAAGCAGTGGGATTACATAATTACATGCCTTAAGCACTCCCACTGCTTTGCTTGCTCACACTGCTCTGTTGCTCTTATTTTCAGCATTTTGCTATGTTACTAACCACTACCACATTTTTACAGTATGCAGAGTTTTTATTAGTGCTACCTGATAGTTAGGTGATATATTTTGGATTTGACATTTCAAGTGAAACTTCTAATGCCAATTTGATATTTGTGATCTAGAACATTAGCCTGTTAAATAAGCATCTAAAAAAAATTCTGAAGGTGTCTGTTTGGAGACATATTTATTTTTTCTTAGTCCATGAATAGGTGACTGGCTCGGCCTGGCTGTTCATCCTCAGTTTCCCATCACCTTCAATTTTAAATCCATTACTTGGTGTGCAATTTATGTATTATTTTTTTCAAATAATGGAAGGCCAAGTTAATTTAGTAAACTTTGGGAACAGGATAAAAGTTGAGCATCCAATTACAAAATTAAATCAAATTGCTGTTTTGCTTGCCAGCGCTGAAAGTAATTATTCTGGCGAATTATTAAATGGTTCCACTGCTTCCCAAAATGGAAATGTAAGGTGTCTCTTTATGTTGAGCACACTGGTTCTCTATCCTGGTCAAATACAAGCACAGTACTTTCTTTTTTTCATAGATAGAAAAATTTGATTTCCCTAAAACAGAGTATGACAAATAGGGATGTGCCCAAAGTCGAATAACTTATTAGGAAGGGCACGGATAATGACTTCCGAACGAATAACAAATAATTATGTAGATTGTTGTGTTCGTTGGATAACAGGTGTTCCAGGGGAAAGCAAAATGTTAACCTCTAAAATCACTACTCAATAATGAGTGAGTGAAGTGAATGAGTGTAAACACAAAATGAGCGCATATCAAATAACGATGTTGCTGTTGCCTGTCTGTGTTTATCTCAGACATCAAAGCTTGGAAAGAAATAAGTTAACATAAGATAAGATAAGAATCACTTTATTCGCCAAATGCATCAGCAGATACACAGGAATTTGATATGGCCATCAGTAACACACAAACTCAACACACAAACATATATGCGTATAGCTGCAAAAGCATGCCTAAAACAATCAATCAAATAATAAAATAGTGCAAGATCAGCTATTCATAAGGGAAATGGCTCTTGGAAAAAAACTATTAAGATAGCGTGAGGTCCTTGTCCTCACTGCTCTGAATCCTTCTTCCTGAAGGAAGCAACCTAAAAATGCTCTCCCCCTCTCTGAGTGTAACACCCCCGGGAGGAAAAGGGTGAGGGCATGGAGATTTCTCAAATCTTGTATAAAAAACATTGAATTCATTGGCCAGTTTAGCAGATGGAGTGACTTGTTGTTTATTACTTTTATAGCCTGTCAAGTTCTTCAGCGACCTCCAAGCTGAAGAAGAGTCATTAATGCCAAATTGTTCCTCCATATTCACTTTATAGGCACTTTTTGCTTTCCTAATCGCTTTATTTAACTTTTGTCTGGCCAGCCTGTACTCATCTCCATTTCCTTCTCTGTAGGCTTGTTCTTTGGTTTCCCTGAGTAGCCTAAGGGATTTTGTGAACCAGGGTTTGTTGTTGTTATATTTCACCACAGTTTTGGTGGGAATACAAGCTTGCTCATAGAATGAAATATATGAACACACAGTGTCAGTATATGAGTCCAAAGAGTCACAAGAAGCACGCATGGATTCCCA
The DNA here is from genome assembly GCF_023724105.1 of Carassius gibelio. Taxonomy (NCBI): domain Eukaryota; kingdom Metazoa; phylum Chordata; class Actinopteri; order Cypriniformes; family Cyprinidae; genus Carassius; species Carassius gibelio. The sequence continues at coordinate 23,220,250 of NC_068386.1, read as the reverse complement.
ATCAGTGGTATCTAAACAGACCTGTAACATACCAATTGCCTCTGTTGTCCATCTTTTAGATGTATACTGTACCGCCCTTGCTAGTTTTAGTTTTTGTTTGTAGATGGGGACCATCTGAATTAAGCCATGATCTGAGTTCCCAAGAGGGGCACGGGGAAGTGAACAATATGCTGCTTTTCAAATAAATACTAGCCTACAATATACACATTATACGATTTGAGGTTTATATTTAAATTATTTAAATGTTGTAAGATTTGATAGATGAATGAAAGAAATAACCACACCAAGACTGCAAATAAAGCAATCATTTGTTAAAATAATAAATAATAATAAATTGAAGATCACAAGATTAAAGTTGCAGCAATATGAGAAAAAAGTTATTATATTTTGAGAATAAAGTCAAAATTACTATAATAAAGTTTTAAGCAATTATGTTGAAACTGAGACCCCAGGAACTCACTATTAAACACAGGTTTGTTGGAACAGTGGAAAACAACACTCCACAAACTCAAGCACAATTACTCTTTATTACAATAAAATTAATAGAAAATAATAAAAGACCATCAAACTCGACACACTCAATGAGTAGTTTGTTGGGTAAACTATTTTGTCCTAAAAAGATTGGTTTAATTAAAAGTCACACACATTTAATAAAATAACCCAGTAAGGTTTCAGCCTCATATTCTTCCTATAAGGGCAACGTGACAGAATATTAATAGGTCCAACACAAGATCATAATCAATCTGGCCGAGAATCCCCCCGAGTGTTCTCATAGACTTCCATTCTAAAACAAGTTTGTTTTTTGTTTTTTCTCAAACTGCAGTCAAATCCACCAGAAGGCAAGCCTGCACATCCCAGGCGGCCAGCAGCGAGCTCGTCTGCCCCCCCGGCAACTCACTCCAGCCCACCGCCTCAAGCGTCCACGGCTGCAGACTGCTCCACCATGCTCAGTGGCACCACGGATTCACCACAGCGGCGATGGATCTTCAGCAGCATGTCCCTCCTTCCTCCTGGGTTTTGGCACCAATGTAACACAGTTTGTGAGTCGGAAAGGAGTGGCGCAGGTGTCGCTCATTCTCATTAACTCCACCGGCCTCGCTCCATTCCCACGGCTCTTGGCCCCGTCCCACTCATCACACAATACAAATTATTTTGTGACTGTTACAGATACAGAGACAGACAATGACGCCACTGCACATGCCTAATGATGAAAGTTATTTCATTATTTATCAGTTTTGCACAGAGTTTCAAGTTTTTCTGGTTATTATGGTCCATTTACCCCCTTCTGGTAGATGTTGTAACTAGACTTTGACTACAAAAAACATGATCTGTCTTCTTTGATGGACATTCAAGAATATCAGTATGGAGTCAAAATAGGGCCATATATATCTGCAAAATAAAACAATGTTTTGCAAACAAAAAAATATGTTTTGCAAAAATAAAATATGTTTTGCAAATAAAAATAGAGTATTGAGAAAAAAATTGCTTTTTTGCAAGTAAAAAAAAATAATTGCAAAAGAAAAGTTTACCACTGAGAGAAAAAATAAAGTTTAGCAAAGTAAAACTTCAGCAGCATTGACTTTGCAAAACATTTCCCTTTGCGCTGCTCCTTTAAATCCGCGTTTCAGTCATCCGTGCCTCTGCGGTGCAAGCTTTCCTTTACGCTTCATTTTTTCTTTGCGCCTCGCTTTGTGTCCCTGATTTGACATGGGGGAGGGGTCAAGAGGTTGAGGTGTGTACAAGGGACTAAGGCGCGTCCTTCTCGTTACATCATCAGCGCGAGCCCCAGACCGAGTGGATCGATCGAAATGAAGGAGCAGAGACATGCGGGTGATGGATCACAGGTATGTGTTATTGATCGCTTTCTTGTTATTATTATTAGACTCCTATATTATTAATAACAGATACTTCAGACCGGCCAGAGGGTGTTCCTACCTCGTCTCCAAGCCAGCCTTGACTCCTTTACTAGTGGGTGGAATAACCATCCTCTCCGCACATAGAGTAATCGAAGCCCAGACCAGTTGTGGGAAATTGGACTCCTGCAAAACCCTGTCACTCCTCCAGTCCTATCTGAGGTATTTTAAGAATGTGTGTCTTTTAATGTAATGTTTTCATGCAAGATATTGCCCCAATGTCCATAAACTATTACCAACTTTTAACAGATTGCACAAGACGGCGACTCTGACTGGGACACAGACAGTATCTCTGACCAGCCGTGGACAGGAATTGTAGTTCCTCCAGTCAAATGCCCCTTAACTTAAGAACTTATAGGCCCAAATTCAAACTTCTTTAACCCAAACTCACACTCTCAAAACTATGGAAGAGACCAGTATTTATAAGTCTTAAATTTTGTGCTGCTTCATTCTTAATTGACACTAAATCAGTCATTGAAATGACTAGTGACCAAATGATCCATTTACAAGCAAATTAACATCCAAGTCAATAAAAAACAAACTTAAGGTGACATTGCATGCTTGTTTTATTTTCTGTATTGGCTATATTTAAAGCAGAAAATGGCTAGTATAACAACTTGTGTTCTCTTAACACATTCATTAAGATATACAATTTTACATTATGTAACACGTTGTGTTCTCTACACATACACAGTAAATTTCAAAACCATAAGAACATTTACCAATGTATAAAAGTTTTTATTTTCCTGAACATGTACAATTCCATACATTTAGTATAATTTTAAATTCTGTTTAAACCGTTGTCAAATTGAATGGCTTGGTTGGGGTTGGTATTGTCTGAATTAAATCAATTACATTTTAACATTAATTTGTGTAATCTGCAGTTTTTTTTTTTAACAATATTTATACTAAATCAACTCTGTCAGTTCATACATAACACAGCTTTCAATTTCTTGGAGAAAGTCTTGCAGAAAGTTGATTATAGCTGTTTCATAAGTCTCTCGTACTGATCCCTTCTCCGACATTTTCGGAAGAATGTTCTGCATGATGAAGTCTGCATCAGCCTGTGGGGGAAAAAAAACAACCATCCATTTTCAGGTACATATGCAAATGCATTTGGCTTTTATCCAAAGCTACTTTATTACCATTTTCTACTATTATTTTTTTTGTAAGGAACAAGTGTTTGACAATTATTTTTTAACTTGGCAAATAATAATTTTCCTATATATAACATTCCTAAAATGCAATACAAGATATAGGCATATATTTTTTTTCCAGTTACTGATACCTTATCATCATCATACACCACATCAGGGACAAAGAACTGGTGGCACAGTCCTGAATGTTTTTCCAGGATGTCCACAAAATTGTGGACTTCAAGACCTTTTCAGATTTGCTTCAACAAAGGGACCAAACGTAGAGTTGCATGAAGCACAATTGATCTGGAAAAAGAACCAGAAAATTATTGCATAATATAGACAGTGTTGTGGCTAATCAGTATATCTGGTAGGCAGCAAAATTAAAACCGTTTGCAAGGTTTCAAATGTAAAGAAGTTAGAAGACTTTTTCTGACCTTATTATGGCCTCTTTGTTCTCAGGTTTAACGGCCCCAATAAAACCACAATTAATTATTTGATCATTCCATGCAGAGAGATCAGTTTCTTCTTCCTCCACCTGAAAAAACATAAAAATGTAAACTGTGCGTAGAAATAAAGGTTTTATGAATTTGAGGCAGGAGGCTGCTGTCGTTGTTGTGGCTGCTGCTGCTGACCCTGAGCTGACTGAATCTGACCAAGGCTTTGGGTCAGAAGACCTATTCAATTCTGTGCAGCTGTACAGACATCAGAATATTCTCTCTGTTAAATAGGTCATCACAACATCATATAGGATTATCTGGATCAGGTGTTTTAAACTCAGTTCCTGGAGGGCCACAGCTCTGCACAGTTTAGCTCAAACCCCAATCAAACACATCTGATTCAGCTAATCAAGATCTTCAGGATTACTAGAAACCTCCAAACAGGTGTGGGTTGGAGCTGGTTTGAGCTAAACTGTGCAGAGCTGTGGCCCTCCAGGAATTGAGTTTCACACAACTGATCTAGAATAAGTGCATTAACAATGTATCATAAACATCACAGCTTTTAAACATAGTCTATAGGGATGTGACCTACTGTATATAAATAAACTTGTTAGGAATCAGAAAGAGGTTTATTTCAAATTATGTTTACACATACAAGGCATTTGTTTTGTATTATTTGTTTTACAGTATATTTTGAGAGACACCTTTAGCATCGTTTATAGTCCATAATACAACTAGGGCGTGGAGAATAATTATTATTTATTAATTATAAAACAACGTGAAAGGGGTGCATATTAAGAGAAATGTACAGCCGCCGACGCGACCCGCATTAATTGATCTCTAACTTACTTAACTTGAGCAAACACGTTGATACACATAGTTACATATAGTTATCGGTCTATCTAGTGAACTTGAAGAAAGCGTTCAATAACACATACCTGTGATCCATCACCCGCATGTCTCTGCTCCTTCATTTCGATCGATCCACTCGGTCTGGGGCTCGCGCTGATGACGTAACGAGAAGGACGCGCCTTCGTCCCTTGTACACACTGTCCCACGTCAAATCAGGGACACAAAGGGAGGCGCAAAGAAAAAATGAAGCGCAAAGGAAAGCTTGCACCGCAGAGGCACGGATGACTGAAACGCGGATTTAAAGGAGCAGCGCAAAGAGAAATGTGTTGCAAAGTCAATGCTGCTGAAGTTTTACTTTGCTAAACTTTATTTTTTCTCAGTGGTAAACTTTTCTTTTGCAATTATTTTTTTTTACTTGCAAAAAAGCAATTTTTTTCTCAATACTCTATTTTTATTTGCAAAACATATATTTTTTTTTGCAAAACATATTTTTTTGTTTGCAAAACATTGTTTTATTTAGCAGATATATATGGCCCTATTTTGACTCGATACATCAGTAGCGTTTTTGTTCTGAAAAGGATCTCTACGAGACTTTCCTAGATAAGATCATAATGCTGGGCATATACTGCACCATTTTATCCTGACAACATACCGCCAATAAGAAAGCACAATATAGGGCAAGGTAAAGTTTAAGGGATGAAGCCATAGATCTACAACAAAACATCAGCTCGCATGGCATCTGTAAGCATCCATCTCTCCATACAGACAACTTTTATCGCAAGCTGCTTGTGGGCTACATTTTCTAGCAGGAAGAAATCTAGTCTCACGCTTTATCTTATGTTATTTCCTGTAGCACGTCTCGCATGTGTTTGGTTGTGAAATGCAGTTTGTAGACCAGGTTTTTAGACCAAGTTTGATCCGTTGTATAGTGTGCACAGAACATTTGGAAAATTGTGCAGTATGTGTGCCCTGCATCAAGGACCCTAACTATCTTCAGTAGCGTCAGATCAGGTCCTAAGGACTTTGACTTCAACTTTTTTCTTTCTCTATTGCTTTAACTTCAGAACATGGTTGTTGTGCAGATATAAAGACCACTAACTGAAAAAAAAAATTCAGACACATAAACCTCTATGAATATGACTAACCTTTCAGTTACTTGTCATCACACAAAGTTGCCCCATGTTGTGCAAGGGGATTTAAAGTGTCAACAATCATTACGTAGATTACATAGAGTTGTGTGTCAATTACAGAACATTACAGACAGAAAATAATAATAATAATAATAATAATAATAAAGAAACAGATCTCAAAATCAAATACTTTTGGTTCTATTATGTTTTAATAATGACACAATTGATATATTCTAAGATCAGAAAACAAGTCCATGCCATTTGTCTGCATGTTTCATATTTTAAAGTTAAAGAGAGCTCACATATTGGCATCCCTGATCTGAAATTAACTGATGAATTACCTAATATTTAAGACTTAAACGTTTTGTTTCAACTGGACATTGATATTCTGCAGTGTTTACCATTCCCACACACTAGTTCACACACTAGCAACTTCTTTACAGACTGCAATGCTTTGATTATTTCCGTATCCATATGCCTGTCACATCTGATATTGAATCACCAGCATGAGTCTGGCAGAAAGGTGATGACGAGGGGATGGCAACATATGGCATCTTTAGCACCATAAAATCAGAGAACCATTGAAAGTCCCTATTGTCATTGCTGATGCCACAGTGAAAGTTCAGCTATATTCAATTAAATCATAAACCATCAGTTACTATTCTGCTGGACATATCTGCTGCTTTTGACACTGTCAATCATCAGATCATCCTTTCTGCCCTCTCATCACTGGGCATCACAGGTATTCCACTTTGCTGGTTTGATCAGTTACTGGACCCCCTCCCCTTCTCCATATACACTACATCACTGGGTCATATCCTACAGACACGTTGCTTATCTTACCATTGCTATGCTGATGACACTCATCTCTATCTCTCATTTCAACCAGATGATCCAATGGTAGCTGCACAAATCTCAGGCTTCCTGGCGGACCTCTCTGCATGGATGAAAGGACATCAGCTCAACCTGGCAAAGCCTGAGCTTCTTGTCTTCCCTGCCAATCCAACTTTACAGCATTATTTCATCATCCAGCTAGGTTCTTCTACAATTACCCCATCAACTTCTGTCAGATGATCAGCTGACCTTCAAAGACTACACTGCAAAGACTGCTTGATCTTGCATGTTTGCATTGCACAACATCAGAAAGATCAGGCCCTTTCTAATGGATCATGCTGAACAACTTCAGGCCCGTGTCATTTATAGGCTGGACTACTACAGTTGCCCTGGCTACCGGCTGCGGCTTGCATCAAGATCAAGATATTTATGCCGGCATATAGATCAGCCACAAGCTCAGCACCAGCTTTACTTCCGCTCACTACTACAAATCTACATCCCCTCCAGAAGTCTGAGATCTACTAATGAGCGACACCTCATGGTACCATCACAGAGAGGCTCAAAATCATTTTCCAGAACATTCTTGTTCACTTGTGAATTCCTGAAAATGTTCAAGTGACAGGTGAAAACTAAACTCTTTCGACACTACATTACTTCATTCTAAATGTAAAAAAAAGTAAAAAAAAAAAGTAATTCTCTTTATTTATTTCTTCGCTTTCTAGTTTGTACTTATTTGAACAATACCTGAAAATTGGTAGTACAAAAATGTCCCGTGTCTGTTTGCCTCTTTAAAAAGATTTGCTTTATGTTGTAAGTTGCTTTGGATAAAGGTGACTGCAAAATGACTAAATGTAAATGTAAATATCTTCAGAACAAATTACAAACTGGAGTATGGGGCCAGACTCCAGTACAAGTGCCCATATCACTTCCATTTGGCTTTCCAATGACTTGCAATTTCAGCCACGTCTGTGCTACACAAAACAATATTCTCAAATTTAGGAAAATATATCTGTGAAGAACAATTGATTAAATTCAAATTACTCTTCAACAGAAGTTGAAGCAGTTGATCTGAAGGTATGAAAAAAAAAACTAATTTCTCCACTGTTTTTACTCGTCTTATTTTAATCTTGTCTTGTTTAATGCCACCCGTTACAGGACGGGGTAGCATCATTTCAACCCAATGTGACATTATTACAACTAGTAGTAGTAATAGTAGCCCTTTATTGTCACTAGTCACAAGTACCAGCGAAATTAGCCATCAACCTGTCCATACATACATAACATACATACAATGGGGTAGACAGAACAGGAAGACAGGGAATTGAGGAAGAAATACAGCATAACATTGGGAAAGTGAGGAGAAAAAAACAACAACACCCATACTATGCTTCTTTTGGGAGTACGGTATGGGAATATGAAAAAAACACCTCAGCAACAAAAGCACATACACCATAAACACACGGCTTTGCAACTGGGGACGGAAATTGGGGGGGATCGAGGTAATCCAGTGCAGGCAGCAGTCGTCCTACCCTGCAGCTAGAAAGCGCTGGTCACGGACCCGCTTGACAGACTGGCGGTACAAAGCGGCGAAGGCGAGGGATGGGGGTGGGGAGGTGAGTGCATATCTGTAAAGAGTTTGTTTATTAGTAGGCCTGGAGAGTTGCGATTCTCTCTAGATGCATCAGTCCGCAGATTATACAGCGTCACAGCAAGTTGCCATGGAGACAGCCTTGGTCAGGTCCTAGACAGAGTCAACAACAATCCCGGTGTCTGTGGGAAACGGGTTGAGGGACGCAGAGCGTCTCGTTGCCATGCTTTCCAAGGGGAAAATTTGTTATCAAGCCAAGGCCAAGCTGGGAGTGGAGCCAAAAGAAGATAAGATACTAGTTGTTTTGGTCTACTAGCCGCATTCCAATTTGACGGTCACTATGATTGTCTTTTTTGGTCTCCAAATCCTCCAATTTCCTTTCCAAAGCCGTGAGCTTCACCGTGATGTTATCCATATTGCGGTTAATAGTCTCAGTCTCAATGCTGCCGCTCTGCCCAATGCTTCAATCATGACAGGCAGCCTTGTGAGGCTTTGGACAGCTGTTCCCGTCTTCTGAATTTTCCGATAACCCAGGGCAAAGCCTAATCCAATCAGCAGAAGACCTGTTATCATGGTTCCGAATAGGTAGATGTCTTCAATGTCCTCCACGGAAAGAGCCGCCAGACACACGACCCTCCAATTTGCCCACGCGTCCATCGTGTAGCCAGCTGCAAACGTTCCGGCAGGACAGTCATGTTCCCCCGAACCCAAGCTCCTCGTCGAGAAGATGGTGTCAACTGCGTTGAGAGACCAATTTATCAAATCCATTAATTAGTAAATATGCTAATGTAGTCTAATAACACAGAACTGCACAATTAACATAATAGTTAAAAAGACTGTCTCTGTTTGACATCATCTCTGTTTTTCTTAGTTTTCACACACCATGTGTCATTTTTCATCAGTTTTTCACTGAAATTGTTGTCTTCTGTTTAAACTACTATATTAACTTCTTGATTAAACTTTGTTTAAGGGCTTTTTGTGTGGTTGAAATTAAGCCTGTAAGAGCATTATTTTATTATTTTCATTATTTTATTAATTTATTGATTTGAAAAGAAAAATCTAAACAATTTTATTTCAAATATTTAAAGTTTATTTCACATAATAATGAATTTTCATAGTGTCAAATGAAAAAGTGTGTGTCACGGTGCAGTAGGGACGGCGCCGTGGAAAGAACAAGGTCTGGGTCCAAATGCAGGAAAGAGACACTTTATTGTAAATGAGAACAAAAAGGCCAACACGGCAAAAACAAAACAGAAACAATCACAGGGAACAAGCTGAAATACAAGCACAAGAAACATCCGTAATACAACTGACATTACAATAATCCAGGCAGGCAGAGTGGTGTATGAGACAAAACTGTATATTCGTGAACAAATGGGGAACAGCTGTGTGTGTGAGACTTTGTGAACAGGTGTGCAGAGTGAACCAGGTGTGTAAGAGTGAATGTGTGAGTGGGTTACACAGCTGTGCAGAGTGAAGGTGATGAGTCCGGGAGCAAGGGAGATACACAGGTGGAGCAACTAAACAGTAATGAAGTGACAAGGTGGGTGGGGTCAGAAAAGGACAGGAGAGAGCACATGGCACCAAACAAACACAACACTCACAGAAGACAGTGACAGAAAGACAGAAGACTGTGACAGTGTGAATCTCGAACGAAGATCAAACAACAGAATCAATATAACAGGGGCATTTTGAAGTTATGTAAACCATTCACTTAGGTGCGAGCAAGAGTGTCTTTTGGGATTTCATTCCGACCATGTGTTTCTGGATGCAGTAGTTTCCTTACCCCTGATGATTGACACAATCACTGTGTCATGTGTCTGGGCTGCAGGCATGCTGAGATGGCTTTCATAGAATGTTCATGCCTACACTGTGAGTGCTTGTACATGGCAATGCTATAGTCATGGCTCTCATTCAGTATGAGGCTTCCCTCAAGCTTTACCCAGTCTGGTTCCGCTGATCATAAAGATCTTGGAGCCACATTGGTTAGGGACGAGGGAGACCTGAGGATTATGGTCTGGAATGTTCCACCAGGCCAATGGAAGTCTTGCTCCTCACAGGTTCATCTCACAGCAGACCCAGTGTCTTATTTGGTGGCTCCATGAGGAGAATAAGATGTCTATCACAGGATCAGAGCAGTGGCAATCATCTTCTGATGCTAAAGACTGAAGATGGCTTAGCCGACTGCACAGTCAGAGTCAGAAGCAGGGCTGATGACCATGCTCCTTCAGGCTGTCAAGAGTATCTTGGTGCTGTAGATGAAGTTGCCTCCATTCCCCAAATGATGCCCTGAGCAGCTCTTTGTTTGCTTTGGAGGACAGCAGAAAAGGAAGGCTGTCTTATAGCAGAGGATGGCCCACTGGCTAGTGCATGCCATCACTTTAGCATACCAGGCACAAGGCGAGCCGTGCCCCCTTGGGGTGAGAGCTCATTCTATTCGGAGTGTTGCCTCCTCTTGGGCACTTGCACACGGCGCTTCTTTAGCACACATTTGCAGAGCTGCAGGCTGGGCAACAACTAACATCTTTGCAAGATTCTATAATCTCTGGGAGGAGTCAGTTTCCACCCGTGTTGGGTACAAACAGGTAATTTTTGGGAGGTCTGGCTCTGTGTCTCACCTGCTGTGTCATTCCTCTGGTTAGGATTCATGTGCTTATCTTCTTCTAGTAAATTTACTGTCTGGTGAATCCTGGCTGATTGAATCCTGTGGCATTCAGACTTAGCAGAGGAGTTTGTTGCTGCATCCAGTATTTGGGTTGCATGCCATGAGCCAGCCCCTTTTACATGACTTGGTGCCATACATGAGATTCCCTTGGCAATCCTCTATGTTTTTCCACGGTACAGTTTCCCTTGGTAAACTTGTGTCTTCCCAAGACAGTTTGTTTACTGTCAGTCCCTGTTGTGTTCCATTTGAACTGGGGTCACAAAAGTTTGTTTGACTATGTTGCAAACAGTATTTTAATACAAATTCATATTTGGATGGGTCTCCACATGCCAATGGTTGCTGAAATCTATTGTTAGGGATCCCTAACATTAGTGTCAACTTAAAGTTGCAAATAACTGACTGAAAGGTAACATCTTGGTTACATGTGATCCCCTGTAAAGACCTTGTCTCAGAGGACCACCAGGACAAGACCACAGGAAATTGATGAATCTTCTACACAATCTGACTTTGCTGCAGCCTGGAATTGAACTACTGGTTTCAAGGAGAACTGGCCCCCCAACTGAGCCTGGTTTCTCCCAAGGTTTTTTTCTCCATTCTGTCACTTATGGAGCTTCGGTTCCTTTTCGGTTCCGCTGTTGCCTCTGGTTTGCTTAGTTGGGGTCACTTCATCTACAGCGATATCTTTGAATTGATTGCAAATAAATGCAAAGACACTATTTAACTGAACAGAGATGACATCACTGAATTCAATGATGACCTGCCTTTAACTGTCATTTTGCATTATTGACACACTGTTTTCCTAATGAATGTTGTTCAGTTGCTTTGACGCAATGTATTTTGTTTAAAGCGCTATATAAATAAAGGTGACTTGACTTGACATATGTAACCCTTGTTCCCTGTAGGAGACACTGTAATATGATGTCAGACACTGTAATATGCTCTGGTCCCCTCCCTGCTTACCGTGGTGATGAGATGCATAGCAGATTGTCATCACTCAATGGCTGGATGTCTAAGTGGTGCCCACAGAATAACATAGGTTTCATAGACAATTGGACAAGCTTTTGGGGCAGACCTGACCTGTTTAAAAGAGATGGTCTTCATCCCTCCTGGGGTGGCGCCACTCTTCTGTCTAGAAATATGGCACATAGTCTTAGTGTTTATACTTGACTAACTGGGGCCCAGGTCAGGAAGCAGACAGACTGGCTAAACCGACCGTCTGCTAGCTGCCTCCCGTCACAGAGGTCAGTTAATTCTCAGCACATAGAGACTCTTTCACCTAGATATCACACTATAGAGACTGTGTCTGTTCCCCGAACTAGAAAATACAAAAAACGTCCAAACCAAGTTAAGGTTAACAATTTAATTGAGGTTCAACAAATAAAAAACAAATGCAATATGGATAAACAAATGATAAAGATTGGTTTATTGAATATCAGATCCATTTCTACGAAAACACTTTTTGTAAATAATATGATAACTGATCATAATATAGATGTGCTCTGTTTGACAGAAACTTGGCTAAAACCTGATGATAACATTATTTTAAATGAGTCCACCCCCCAATATTACTGTTAAAAACATGAGCCGCGTTTAAAAGGCAAAGGGGGAGGAGTTGCTTCAATTTATAACAACGTTTTCAGGATTTCTCAGAGGGCAGGCTTCAATTATAACTCATTTGAAGTAATGGTGCTTCATATAACATTATCCAGAGAAACCAATGTTAATGATAAATCCCCTGTTATGTTTGTACTGGCTACTGTATACAGGCCACCAGGGCACCATACAGACTTTATTAAAGAGTTTGGTGATTTTACATCCGAGTTAGTTCTGGCTGCAGATAAAGTTTTAATAGTTGGTGATTTTAATATCCATGTCGATAATGAAAAAGATGCAATGGGATCAGCATTTATAGACATTCTGAACTAAATTGGTGTTAGACAACATGTTTCAGGACCTACTCATTGTCGAAATCATACTCTAGATTTAATACTGTCACATGGAATTAATGTTGATAGTGTTGAAATTATTCAGCCAAGTGATGATATCTCAGATCATTATTTAGTTCTGTGTAAACTTCATATAGCCAAAATTGTAAATTCTACTTCTTGTTACAAGTATCAAAGAACCATCACTTCTACCACAAAAGACTGCTTTTTAAGTTATCTTCCTGATGTATCCAAATTCCTTAGCATATCCAAAACCTCAGAACAACTTGATGATGTAACAGAAACTATGGACTCTCTCTTTTCTAGCACGTTAAATACAGTTGCTCCTTTATGCTTAAGGAAGGTTAAGGAAATCAGTTTGACACCATGGTATAATGAGCATACTCGCACCCTAAAGAGAGCAGCCCGAAAAATGGACCGCAGCTGGAGGAAAACAAAACTAGAGGTATTTCGTATTGCTTGGCGGGAAAGTAGCATATCCTATAGGAAAGCATTAAAAACTGCTAGATCTGATTACTTTTCTTCTCTTTTAGAAGAAAACAAACATAACCCCAGGTATTTATTCAATACAGTGGCTAAATTATCAAAAAATAAAGCCTCAACAAGTGTTGACATTTCCCAACACCACAACAGTAATGACTTTATGAACTACTTTATTTCTAAAATCGATACTATTAGAGATAAAATTGCAACCATTCAGCCGTCAGCTACAGTATCACATCAGACAGTGCACTATAGACCCCCTGAGGAACAGTTCCACTGATTCTCTACTATAGGAGAGGAAGAATTGTATAAACTTGTTAAATTATCTAAACCAACAACATGTATGTTAGACCCTATACCATCTAAGCTCCTAAAAGAGGTGCTTCCAGAAGTCATAGGTCCTCTTCTGACTATTATTAATTCCTCATTGTCATTAGGATATGTCCCCAAAACCTTAAAACTGGCTGTTATTAAGCCTCTCAAAAAAACCACAACTTGACCCCAGAGAACTTGTTAATTATAGACCAATCTCGAATCTCCCTTTTCTGTCCAAGATACTAGAAAAGGTGGTATCCTCACAATTATATTCCTTCTTAGAGAAAAATGGTATATGTGAGGATTTCCAGTCAGGATTTAGACCGTATCATAGTACTGAGACTGCTCTCCTTAGAGTTACAAATGATCTGCTCTTATCATCTGATCGTGGGTGTATCTCTCTATTAGTTTTATTGGATCTTAGTGCTGCGTTTGACACAATTGACCACAACATTATTTTGCATAGACTTGAACACTTTGTTGGCATCAGTGGAAGTGCATTAGCATGGTTTAAATCGTACTTATATGACCGCCATCAGTTCGTAGCAGTGAATGAAGATGTATCATATCGATCACAAGTGCAGTATGGAGTACCTCAAGGCTCAGTACTAGGGCCGCTACTCTTCACGCTTTATATGTTACCCTTGGGAGATATCATCAGGAAACATGGTGTTAGCTTTCACTGTTATGCTGATGATACTCAGCTCTATATTTCCTCGCAGCCCGGTGAAACACACCAATTTGAAAAACTAATGGAATGCATAGTCGATATAAAAAATTGGATGACGAGTAATTTCTTACTGCTAAATTCAGAAAAAACAGAGGTGTTAATCATAGGGCCTAAAAACTCTGCTTGTAATAACCTAGAACACTGTCTAAGACTTGATGGTTGCTCTGTCAATTCTTCGTCATCAGTTAGGAACCTAGGTGTGCTACTTGATCGCAATCTTTCCTTAGAAAGCCACGTTTCTAGCATTTGTAAAACTGCATTTTTCCATCTCAAAAATATATCTAAATTACGGCCTATGCTCTCAATGTCAAATGCAGAAATGTTAATCCATGCATTTATGACTTCAAGGTTAGACTATTGTAATGCTTTATTGGGTGGTTGTTCTGCACGCTTGGTAAACAAACTACAGCTAGTCCAAAATGCAGCAGCAAGAGTTCTTACTAGAACCAGGAAGTATGACCATATTAGCCCGGTCCTGTCCACACTGCACTGGCTCCCTATCAAACATCGTATAGATTTTAAAATATTGCTTATTACTTATAAAGCCCTGAATGGTTTAGCACCTCAGTATTTGAATGAGCTCCTTTTACATTATAATCCTCTACGTCCGCTACGTTCTCAAAACTCAGGCAATTTGATAATACCTAGAATATCAAAATCAACTGCGGGCGGCAGATCCTTTTCCTATTTGGCGCCTAAACTCTGGAATAACCTACCTAACATTGTTCGGGAGGCAGATACACTCTTGCAGTTTAAATCTAGATTAAAGACCCATCTCTTTAACCTGGCATACACATAACATACTAATATGCTTTTAATATCCAAATCCAAAGGATTTTTAGGCTGCATTAATTAGGTAAACTGGAACCGGAAACACTTCACATAACACCGTACTTTCTACATCATTAGAAGAATGGCATCTACGCTAATATTTGTCTGTTTCTGTCTTATTCCGAGGTCACCGTAGCCACCAGATCCAGTCTGTATCCAGATCAGAGGGTCACTGCAGTCGCCCGGATCCAGTACGTATCCAGACCAGATGGTGGATCAGCACCTAGAAAGGACCTCTACTGCCCTGAAAGACAGCGGAGACCAGGACAACTAGAGCCCCAGATACAGATCCCCTGTAAAGACCTTGTCTCAGAGGAGCACCAGGACAAGACCACAGGAAACAGATGATTCTTCTGCACAATCTGACTTTGCTGCAGCCTGGAATTGAACTACTGGTTTCGTCTGGTCTGAATAGAACTGGCCCCCCAACTGAGCCTGGTTTCTCCCAAGGTTTTTTTCTCCATTCTGTCACCGATGGAGTTTCGGTTCCTTGCCGCTGTCGCCTCTGGCTTGCTTAGTTGGGGTCACTTCATCTACAGTGATATCGTTGACTTGATTGTAAATAAATGCACAGACACTATTTAAACTGAACAGAGATGACATAGCTGAATTCAATGATGAACTGCCTTTAACTATCATTTTGCATTATTGAGACTGTTTTCCAAATGAATGTTGTTCAGTGCTTTGACGCAATGTATTTTGTTTAAAGCACTATATAAATAAAGGTGATTGATAGGAGGAAAATTATATCCCTCATGCCACAACTGTGAATGTTGTTGAATGTCAGGATTCTTTCTCGGCTCCTCAGCTCAAAACTGAATGAGTGATTCAGGTATGTGGCTTGTAGGGCTGGGATAAACAATTATTTTTTAAACGATTAATCTAGCGATTATTTTTTGATGCATCGATTAATCTAACGATTATTTTTTTTCAGACAGATTCGATTTCGATTATCTCCCCATTAATTGACTACTAACAATTTATACATGTTGATTTACATATCTGAATGAAAAAAAACATTAATTCCTTAACATTGAAATATATGTTTTTTTGCTCTTAAAATTACAAAATAAAAGACTGACTAAGAATGCATTACTTTGCACTTGTATAGAGATAGCATTCAATAATACCTTGAAGCCTTGAAAACACATAGTTTACCAAAACAAGCTTACTGAAAAAAGTTCTTCTTTCAGATGAAAATAATTTTGGTCACCCAAAATACTTGTTTAGAGCAATTGAAAGAATACAGTAACCAATGTAAACTTGAGGGCTTTAAGCTAATACAGAGAGTGCTTTTCCAAAAAATAAAATAAATTAACAGTGGGAGCCAGCAGCCTGTCATGGAGAAAAAAAAAAATCTCTGAATGCTCCACGTGAAACTTTGGCATTCCGCCCTTTTTCTATCGTGATTTTGGTTAATATGCACGAGGGAGAGAGAGAGAGAGAGAGAGCAAGACAGCGCTCGTGTTGTTTGAAAACTGTGAGTGCGCTCATGTAGCCGGGGCTCTCTCTCGTACGCGCCCTGTCAGGCGCAGCCCATGCAGCAGTCATTCTATTCTACAGTACATCACTCACCGATCAAATAAGGCTTTGACAGCCGACAAAAAAAAAAGATCAATGCAGAAAAACCCCTGGATTGGTTATATAACGTTGGACAGAATGTTGTTCTGGCCATCGTGTATATTCAGCGCACATAAGGTAAACGTTTTGCAAACGTTTTTTAGAGAAATAAAAACAGGTCGACGAATTGATGCGCATATTTTGCGTCGACGTATTTTTTGCGTCGACGTCATCGATGACCTCGACGCGTTGTCCCAGCCCTAGTGGCTTGGCATGCAAATTCCATTCGCCAGTTTTAATTTGCCTTTTGCTGTAATGCTTAGAGGTGATTGGGGCTCCCAAGTGAGTCCACTAACATCAGTGATGAGGTAATATCTCCATTTCTCTTCAGGAAATGAGGGTTATATACGTACATAAACGAGATGATTTTTGTACAACGCTGAATTGAAATGTTAGCCTGTTTAAAAAATAATATTAGGTATGTTATCAAAGTTTAGTAAAACTGCAGTACAGCACAGAGTTTACACTATTGCACTGAAAGCAGCATGTAGTTTTATGTTATGACAGTCTTTTATTTTCTACCCATCTTTGATCCACGTTGTTCCATATTATGTTGATGTAAACTAACAATGACACTGCTTGGCTTACCTTTGCAATTCAATGACAAGCCATAATATCACATGGAACAAAATGGAAAACTGTCAGACATGTTAATATATGCTTACTAGCCACAAGTTCACAATAGGGTTTTTTGAGTTTTTGATTTATTAAAGCAGGTTTTCTCTTTGCTTCCCCAGTGCTGCCTCACACAATTCCAGTCGAACAACTCCACCTGAAAGGCCCTTTCAGAATACAAAAATAAATAAATACAGGTGCGTCTAAAAAATTAGAATATCATGGAAAAGGTCATTATTGTATTTATTTATTTTTTTGTAATCTAACTTTCTTATATTCTAGATTCATTGACAATGAATGAAATATTTTAAGATTTGTAATATTTATTATTATTATTATTCTGATGGTTATGACTTACAGCTTAGGAAAATAAATATGCATTATCTCAAAAAAGAGAATATTTCAGTTTGAGCTCGTTTAGTTAGATTAATTTGAGTATCAATACTGGATACCTCTTGGGCTAGTTTAGAACATGTTACCACAAATATGGGAAATACTTATGACTTTGGAATAGTCCAGAAGACAATCATCACTGGCATAGAAGGTCATTGCTGAAAGAGCTGGCTGTTCACAGAGTGCTGTATCAAACTATATTCATAGAAAGTTGACTGGAAGGACAAAGTGTGGTAGGAAACGGTGCACAAGCAACAGGGATGACTACAGCCTTGGGAAGATTATCAGGAAGAGCTGTTTCAAGAACTTGGGAGAGCTTCACAAGGAGTGGACTGAAGCTGGAGTCACCACACTCAGACGTCTTCAGGAAAAGGGCTACAGCTGGCATTCCTGTCATTCCTAGAACTAAGCCACTCCTGAAACAGAAAAAAAAAAATTCAGAAGCATTTCACCTGGGGTAAGGAGAAAAATAACTGGACTGTTGCTCAGTGGTCCACAGTCCTCATTTCAAATGAAAGTAAATTTAGCATTTTATTTGGAAATCAATGTCTGGAGAAAGACTGGAGAGGCACATAATCCAAAGTCCAGTGTAATGAATGCAATGAATGTGATGTCTGCTGGTGTTGTTCCATTGTGTTTTACCAAGTCCAAAGTCAATGCAGCCATCTACCAGGAGATTTTGGAGCACTTTATGCTACTATCTGCTGACAAGCTTTATGGAGATGCCGATTTCAATTTGCAGCAGGACTTTAGCACTTGCCTACAGTGCCAAAACCACTTCCAATTGGTTTGATGACCATGATATTCCTTGGGCAGCCAACTCATCTGACCTGAACCTCACAGAGAATCTATTGGGTATTGTGAAGCGGAAGATAAGTAACATCTGACAAACAATACAGAGAAGCTGAAGACCGCTATCAAAGCAAACCTGTTCTTTAATAACGCCCCAGCAGTTCCACAAACTGAACGTGTGTATGTATATATATATATATATATATATGCATAAGAAAAGTTATGGTGAGCAGTTCATAAATCAATTGCCTTGAAAAGGGAGCTGGTTTTTAAACATTTCTCCTGAACCCGAATGGAACAGTAATTGACAGAAAAAAGTGAGGCAATTAACTTTTTTCTTAAAGGAGTGAATATAGAACGGCATGGCCATATTATCAGCAACCTTGGTGTTTTATTTGGCTGTGACAGTTAATGAAAGGAGTGAGCTCTTGTTCCCTTTCAGTCGGTCACGTTCTACGTTACGTCAGAAGAGACTGAGGAATGGGATCTCACCTGAGAGCCCAAACACCTTCGAGTAGTTACAAAACGAGCCAATGGTACACAGAGTATCTTGGTCTGCGGAATTTACATCATGAGCTCCGCCCCACAGAGCGGGTATATAGGGAGCAGCGCAAGCAACTCGCACTCAAGCTTTTGCTTCGGAGCCGAGCACATCACTTTCTGCTTTCACTGGAGTGTTTACAAGCGAATCAGCTGTTGTTGGTGTGAAGGCGCGATTCAGCAGTTCATCTGGGTTTCCTGCAGCAGCTCCCGCATTCCCCTGAGCACTTCAGCACCACTGAAAGAGCTGTTTCTCTCACTAAAAGAGTAAACGGGTTGAATTTGCATATTTTTAAAGATGTCATTTCACTTGTGTGTTTCTGGGTGTGGTTGATATATTGCTCTTCATGATGGCCACAATCGCTGTGTCAGGTGTCTGGGCTTTCAGCACGCTGAGACTGCATTTGTGGATGACTCTCATTGCTGTTCTCATTGCGTGAACATGACTATCTCGGCTTTAAGATCGAGGCTCGATTATCTTAAAAGGTATAGAGTCCCCTCTGTCACACCCCGTTCTAGCTCCTCTTCTCGTAAGAGGGCTGCTTTGGCTGGTGGCCAGGGTGATCTGAGGGTTACCATGTGGGCTTCCCCGACAAGCCAGCCTCCTCAGGCCACATCCCTCTCACAAATGCTGCAGCCGGTTGCGTTTTCCGGATGAGTTTGCTTAACCCTCTTAGGCTCCTGACATCTCATTCAGGGCTTAAGAGGAAGACCTTATGTCAACCGCCGCATCACAAGGCGGGCTTGAGTCCTCAGGAGATGAGGATTTAGCTGCATTGCCTCCCTAAGGAGTGCCAGCGTTGCCCAAGTCCAATCCCGAGCCGACAGCCATGCTTTTTGCCGGGCAGCTGAGAGCATCGGGCATGAGTGGAATCCTCCACCCTGTCCTGAGCGGTCGAGACTCGATGATTGGTTCCTGGGGGCTGCTCATGCTGATCGCCAGCACCCCCTGCTGGTTCCTTTGTTTCCGGAGGTGCACCAGGAAGTGACCAGTTCATGGAAGTCACCTTTAACTGCCTGAAACCGTTCTGGTGCTTCCTCCGCCTTCACTTCCCTTGATGGCGGAGCGGCCAAGGGGTATGCAGGGATTCCCCCAGTGGAGATTCTGTTACGATGCAACTGTGTCCGAAAAGCGCCTACGCATGGTGTGGTGGTCCCAAGCTTTCCTCCAAGGCCTATAAGTTCTCATCCATTCTTGTGGCCAAGGCTTACAGAGCTGCTTGTCAGGCCGCTTCTGCCCTGCACACCATAGCCTCCATTCAGGTCTACCAGGCCAAGGTGCTCAAAGAGCTGCACGGGAGCAGTGCTGACCCAGGGGTTTTGCAGGAGGCGTGCACTGCTACCGACCGTGCTCTCTGGGCAGCGAAGGTTACTGTGCACTCCTTGGGTCAGGTGATGTCCACTTTGGTGGTCCAGGAGTGCCACCTGAACCTGGCAGACATGAGGGAGTCTGATCGGACTCAGCTCCTCAACTCCCGGTCTCCCAGGGTTGGCCTCTTCGGCGAAGCAGTAGACAATTTTGCCCAGCAGTTCTCTGCCACCCAGTAGCAGTCAGAGGCCATCAGACACATCCTGCCCCGGCAGCCCGCTGCTGCCTCCACTCTGCCACAGGCCCAGCCCGAAACCACAGTCTCCTCCACTCCTGCTCGGCCACAGCAGCAGCCTTGTCCCCCAGCCACAGCGAGGAGACGGCCGCGGTTCTCCTCTCCCCTTGCCAGTTTCCATGCAGAGCCAGCTCAAGAACACATTGCCTTCTCATGCCCTCTTTGCCAGTTGAAGTCAGACAAGTGCTCGCACTCCGCCCCCGCTAAGGGACGCTGTGCCTCCCATGCCGGGGCTGTCTGCTCGGTGCCTCACCGTGGGTACGCCTGTAATTCCCTTGACCCTGGTGGCAAAGGGCATGATAGAGCCGGTCACTCCAGCCACCATGAAGTCCGGCTTTTACAGCCCGTACTTCATAGTACCCAAGAAAACAGGTGGGTTATGGCCAATCCTGGACTTGCATGCCTTGATCCGAGCTCTTCACAGACTTCTGTTCAAGATGCTAATGCCTAAGAGCATTTTCGAATGTATTAGTCTGTTGGATTGGTTTGCAGCTATCGACCTGAAGGATGCATACTTCATGTCTCCATTCTTCACTGACACAGACTGTTTCTCCGGTTTACTTTCGAGGGCCAGGCATTTCAGTACAGTTCGGGTTGGCCCTGTCTCCCGTGTCTTTACGAAAGTCATGGAGAGAGCCCTGGCTCCTCTCAGGGAACGAGGTGTCCATATCCTCAACTACCTTGACGACTGGCTGATTCTAGCTCACCCTCGAGCGTGGTTGTGGAAGCACAGGGATCTGGTGCTCAGACACCTCACCCGGCTGGATCTTCGGGTCAACTGGGAAAAGAGCAAACTCTCCACTGTGCAGAGGATCTTTTTTCTCGGTATGGAAATAGACTCGGTCACCAATGAATTGCCTGAGACAATTCGAGCGCAAGAGAGCGGTTTCACTGAAACTGTTTCAGAGGCTCTTGAGGCATATTGCATCCGCAGCAGCAGTCATACCGCTCGGGTTGCTCCATATGAGACTGCTTCAGCACCGGCTTCACGACCGAGTCTCAAGATGGGCATGGCGACAGGGCACAATCCAAGTGACTTGTCACTCCGGCCTGCCTCTGAACATTCACCCCGTGGTTGGACCTCTCGTTTCTACGAGCGGGCGTTCCTCTAGAACCTTTGTCCAGATATGTTGTGGTGTCAACAGTTGCCTCTGACATGTAGCTGGGGTGCCATGTGCAATGGATATGCTGCGTCAGGCTCCTGGACAGGACCCCGACTTCATTGGCATGTCAATTGCCTCAAGTTGCTTGCAGTATGGCTTGCTCTGCACCGCTTTCAGGGCCCTCCTGAAGGACAAACACGTTCTGGTCCACACGGGCAACATTGCGACCGTATCATACAACAACCGTCAGGGCAGTCTATGCTCCTGACACAACTCGCTCGCCATCTCCTCTTGTAAAGTCAGAAGCATCTGAGGTCGCTTTGTGCCATTCACATCCCGGTCAGGCTCAATTGTGCAGCCGATGAGCTCTCATGGCAGCAGTCTCGTCCCGGGGGAATAGAGACTCCACCCCCAGTCGGTTCAGCTGATTTGCGAACACTTTGGAGATACATTCAGGTAGACCTGTTTGCTTCTCCAGAAAACTTCCACTGCCAGTGGTTTTACTCCCTGACCGAGAGCACCCTTGGCACAGACACTCAGGCGCACAGCTGGCCGCTGGGCCTGAGCAAATATGCATTTCCCCCAGTCTTGCACAGACATTGTCAGAATGCTAATCAGCTGTCTCCTTCCAACCTTAAAGTCTATGTAGCTGCCATTTCGGCTCACAATGACCTTGTCAAAGATAAGTCTCTTGGGAAGCATGATCTGATCATCATGTTTCAGTTGACGAAATGTGCCAGGAATTCAGGCCGACAAACTCTCATGTTATCTTGAGACCCGGCCTGGGTATGTGCCCAAAGTTCCCACCACTCCCTTTAGAGATCAGGTGGAGAACTTGCAAGAGCTGTCCCTGGAGGTGGTAGACCCAGCCCTGGCACTGCTCTGTCCAGTGTGTGCGCTTTGCACTTACCTGGACAGAACTCAGTGCCTTAGGACCTCAGACCAGCTCTTTGTTTGTTATGGAGGCCAGCAGAAGGGAAAGACTGTCACCAAGCAGAGGTTATCCCACTGGATAGTGGATGCTATTGTCCTGGCTTATCAAGCTCAAGACTTGCCATGCCCCCTAGTGGTGAGGGCTCACTCAACTAGGAGTGTAGCTTCCTCCTGGGTGCTGGCGCATGACACCTCGCTAACAGACATCTGTAAAGCTGAAGTAAAGCTGCGGGCTGGGTGACACCTTACACATTTGTGAGATTTTATAATCTCTGTGTAGAGCCTGTGTCCTCCCGGGTCCTCACCCCTTCAGGCCAGTTAGTTCCTGCTTGTGTCAATCTGCTTGCTGCGCCATTCCACTCCAAAGACTAGATGTGTGCGCTATTCCCCTCAGGTCAGAACCCTGGGTTCATCCAGCACTGTTGATGTCTAGCACTTGTGTGCATGCCCTAACGTTCAGCCCCGTGTGGGACTAGGTGCTTCCGTGTGTTGTGATTCCCATTTCTGGGCAATCCCAAGTATGTATTTCCATAGTAAGTCTCTTTCGAAGCATGTGTCTTCAAGCACCTTGCCAACTCTGTCGGTGAAACTTCCACCCTGTGGGCTGGTAACCTCTAAGTTCATGTGTATCTCCACCTTTTGGTTGATACCTGCCTTTGTAAGTCCTCCTATAAGCAGGCAGCCTGCTCACGACAGGGTGCTATCACTCACACGGGTCACTGGAAGACAGCCATGTGGTGTTTTGTAAGGAACCCCATTCGTCAGTCTCTTCTGACGTAACGATGAATGTGACCAACTGAAAGGGAACGTCTCGGTTACATATGTTACCCTCGCCTGAAGGAGGGAACGGAGACGTTACGTCCCCTTGCCACATCGCTGTTCCGCTGAATGGCCAGGTCTCTTGGCTCGGCTCCACAGCGAAGACTTGCCCGTGCTGCTCCTTATATACCCACTCTGCGGGGTGCAAATTCCGCAGACCAAAGTACTCTGTGTACCATTGGCTCGTTTTGTAACCATCTCGCTCTCAGGGGAGATCCCATTTGTCAGTCTCTTCTGACGTAACGTCTGCATTCCCTCCTTCAGGGAAGGAGGGTTACATACATTACATTTACATTTATATTTATTCATTTAGCTGACGCTTTTATCCAAAGCGACTTACAATTGCTATATATGTCAGAGGGCGCACGCCTCTGGAGCAACTAGGAGTTAAGTGTCTTGCTCAGGGACACATTGGTGTCTCACAGTGGATTCGAACCCAGGTCTCTCCGACCAATGGCATGCGTCTTATCCACCACCCCATACATAATCAAGACGTTTCAGTGAGATAAAATACTTTAAGTACCTGTATGTACTAAACTGATGTTTCGTAATAATAGAAGTTCTAAAATTGACCTGGCCTAAATATATACCAAAATATTGAAGCTGTGTGAAAATAAATAGTTCAATACTAATCACCATGGATTTAAAGAAGAATCATAAAACATTTAAGTGAAACAATTTTAAATTTTGTAATTGGTTAATTTAATAAAACAACACTATTGACCAGAAAACCACTCAGTGCTCTTGGCTAGAGAACTGTACAGTTTTATATTGACACAAATATTGACCTGCAATGCTGTTCAGTTCCAGGTGATTGGTAAATGGAGTGCTTGAAACAACACAAATGTGCAAATAATTAAAAATTCATGCTTATTGAATTCCCACTGAATACCACTTGAATAATAAATTTAAGTTTTCTTTTTTTTTTCTTTGTGGAAATATATATATTTGCTAAAATCATGGACATATTCAGTCTGTTCACCCTGAAGTAAACTGTGGCCATACTCCGGAACTCCCAGTGATCTTTGCGGAGCCCTCTCACCCAATGTCCCTCAGCTCTCTTTCTCGCTCTCTCTCTTTGCTAGTGCTTTGCAGATCTGCCATGGTTAATAAAACTCTGTTATTTCCTCACTCTCAGTCCTCTGTGTTGTTTGCTGGCTGTCCCTTGCCTCGCGCCCTTCCCCATGTGTTGCCCTGCCATTGCAACTGACCTGTGCTAAGCAGGAGATCAATAGTAAATTCCATTTGCTGGCCTGTCTCTGACAGCTAATAGATAGGAGTGGATTGGATGCTTGTAAGTAGCAAGAGTGTAAGTCTGAGCTTATCTGACCCCTCCTCCTTCTCCGCTGTCTCTGTCTGTTCGCACCAAGACGGCTGTCAAGCGCACAGAGCTACTTTCCAGTTTCTCATACTAACTGTTCACTCACAGATATGGGATGGTCTTGAGATGATCTGAATTACCATGTACTTTGTGGCTAATAATATATTTTGATTAATAAAAAATAAAAAAAAAATAATAAAATACTCTTATTTAATTAATTTATTTATAAATCATTTATTTATTGGCCACTAAGGGGAAATGGTGTTAGAAAAAAAACTGTTACTGGGGTGGAACCCTTTAATACAGTATTGTTCAAAATAATAGCAGTACAATGTGACTAACCAGAATAATCAAGGTTTTTAGTATATTTTTTATTGCTACGTGGCAAACAAGTTACCAGTAGGTTCAGTAGATTCTCAGAAAACAAATGAGACCCAGCATTCATGATATGCACGCTCTTAAGGCTGTGGAATTGGGCAATTAGTTGAAAGGGGTGTGTTCAAAAAAATAGCAGTGTCTACTTTTGACTGTACAAACTCAAAACTATTTTGTACAAACATTTTTTTTCTTTTTTTTCTGGGATTTAGCAATCCTGTGAATCACTAAACTAATATTTAGTTGTATGACCACAGTTTTTTAAAACTGCTTGACATCTGTGTGGCATGGAGTCAACCAACTTGTGGCACCTCTCAGCTGTTATTCCACTCCATGATTCTTTAACAACATTCCACAATTCATTCACATTTCTTGGTTTTGCTTCAGAAACAGCATTTTTGATATCACCCCACAAGTTCTCAATTGGATTAAGGTCTGGAGATTGGGCTGGCCACTCCATAACATTCATTTTGTTGGTTTGGAACCAAGACTTTGCCCGTTTACTAGTGTGTTTTGGGTCATTGTCTTGTTGAAACAACCATTTCAAGGGCATGTCCTCTTCAGCATAGGGCAACATGACCTCTTCAAGTATTTTAACATATGCAAACTGATCCATGATCCCTGGTATGCGATAAATAGGCCCAACACCATAGTAGGAGAAACATGCCCATATCATGATGCTTGCACCTCCATGCTTCACTGTCTTCACTGTGTACTGTGGCTTGAATTCAGAGTTTGGGGGTCGTCTCACAAACTGCCTGTGGCCCTTGGACCCAAAAAGAACAATTTTACTCTCATCAGTCCACAAAATGTTCCTCCATTTCTCTTTAGGCCAGTTGATGTGTTCTTTGGCAAATTGTAACCTCTTCTGCACATGCCTTTTTTTTTAACAGAGGGACTTTGCGGGGGATTCTTGAAAATAGATTAGCTTCACACAGACGTCTTCTAACTGTCACAGTACTTACAGGTAACTCCAGACTGTCTTTGATCATCCTGGAGGTGATCATTTGCTGAGCCTTTGCCATTCTGGTTATTCTTCTATCCATTTTGATGGTTGTCTTCCGTTTTCTTCCACGTCTCTCTGGTTTTGCTCTCCATTTTAAGGCATTGGAGATCATTTTAGCTGAACAGCCTATCATTTTTTGCACCTCTTTATAGGTTTTCCCCTCTCTAATCAACTTTTTAATCAAAGTACGCTGTTCTTCTGAACAATGTCTTGAACGACCCATTTTCCTCAGCTTTCAAATGCATGTTCAACAAGTGTTGGCTTCATCCTTAAATAGGGGCCACCCGATTCACACCTGTTTCTTCACAAAATTGATGACCTCAGTGATTGAATGCCACACTGCTATTTTTTTGAACACACCCCTTTCAACTAATTCAACTAATTGCCCAATTGCACAGCCTTAAGAGCGTGCATATCATGAATGCTGGGTCTCATTTGTTTTCTGAGAATCTACTGAACCTACTGGTAACTTGTTTGCCACGTAGCAATAAAAAAATATACGAAAAACCTTGATTATTCTGGTTAGTCACATTGTACTGCTATTATTTTGAACAATACTGTATGTACCACCGCAGTGACAGCTTTTGTACATATATATATATATATATATATATATATATATTAGGGGTGTAACGATACGCGTATTCGTATTGAACCGTTCGGTACGACGCTTTCGGTTCGGTACGCGGTACGCATTATGCATACCGAACGGTTCGTTGGACTAATTAATTATATTTGAAAAAAAAAAAGAGAAATATAATGATATGCGTTCAACAAGGTAGCCCAATAACCCAAACGACGTAACAGGCAACGCCCCTGACACTCCCGAAGAAGAAAAAAACACCAACTTATGTTTATGTTATGTTATGACTCAGTCAGGCGCTCGCTCACTCAGTACGCGCTGAAGGCTCGTTGCAAAATGGCCAATGCGTTTAACAGACTAGAAAAAGAAGATGACTCTCAAACATATTGTTTGAGATGCATGATTCTATCTATGAGCTGCTCGATCAGAGTGACATGAGAGCCCCTCCTTAGAACATTATTTGTAAATCCATGTTATGGTAAGTGTGCACGTGAAGTCTTTGCACACTTTCTGAAATCCACACTGTGGTAAGTTTGCACACTACACTAGTGCTCTGCATTCTTTCTAAAATCCTATATAGTGAGGGCTTCGCGCGGTTGCTTCATTGCTTTAAAAAAAAAAAAAAAACACCAGCGTGAATACTTGAAACATGTCAACTCATTTACGCCGACATCACCTTATTGTGTCAGTATCTGGGAAAAGACGAAAAAAAGGAGAAACATGCACGCAACAAACTATCCCTGCAGCATTTAGACACCAGTATTATAGCTTACAGGGAATCCAAAGTGCACCCAAACACCAGACCTGTTGGTTATTTTAGGATCTTATATTTCTGGTCTGTTAAATGCATTAGACATTTTGCAATGAGTCTTCAGCGCGTGCTGAGTGAGCGAGCGCCTTAGGGTCCGTTCACATATCGCTCCTAAAAACGCGTGGAAAACGCTAAGCGCGTCTTTCTCCTCCTTTCCAAAGCGCTCGGGCAGAAGCGCTCATGAGGCGTCTGTCTTTGCTAAGCAACAATGACGTGCTCTCTCCATGAGACGCGGAAATTTCAGCGAAGGATAAATGGATTTGCAGCTCTAAAAATCGCTTGCAGTAGCTCTGCTACTAAATTTATTTCAAAATTGCAATCCATATACAACTATAATCAGCTGTTCCTTCATCTTGGCTGAGTTTTCAACGTTGTTATGGGAAAGGATGAAGCTGATTGGTTAGTTCTTGTCACATGACCCGCGGTGCGCTTGCGGCATTCTGAAAAGTTGAGATGTTTTTGCATTTTGCTGTATCTAAAACGTATCGAACCGAACCGTGACATCAGTGTATCGTATCGAACCGAACCGTGAATTTTGTGAACCGTTACACCCCTAATATATATATATATATGTGTGTGTGTGTGTGTGTGTGTGTGTGTATTTTTTTTTCTTTCTGAGAGCGTAGTGCACTACTTTACCTTTAACACAATATCACACACCCATTATTGTATTAGCACATAAGGACCCCATCTCTTTTACCACTTCCTATTTCATACCCACGTCTGTCTTCAGCTTTCTTTCTGAAAAATGTTCAGAAAATGCTTAATGTGCAAGGAACTGATACTATCTTAATCAGTCCAAGCAATTGTCGGTAAAGAGTAATTATTTAGCTGTTGAGTCAGATGTGTTAATATTGAAAATGAGGATGGATTCCACACCATTTCACCGTTTCATTCACCCTTACAGGTAGAAAATGATCAAGGATCACAATTGTTTCTTATACTACTACATTTATTAAATTTGATAAAATAGCATCACAGTATGTGTTCAAAGCACCAGGCCCTATGAAAGAATCATATGCTTGTTTTAGTCTACTTTTGCTGCTTTTTCATGAAATTCATGTGATTATGATCTGACCAATACTAGTTTACCACAAAACATTTTCACAAGATATCGTGGTCACACGTCTCTTTAGCTGAGTTATTGGAACATGCTTACCAAAGAA
The DNA here is from genome assembly GCF_023724105.1 of Carassius gibelio. Classification (NCBI taxonomy): domain Eukaryota; kingdom Metazoa; phylum Chordata; class Actinopteri; order Cypriniformes; family Cyprinidae; genus Carassius; species Carassius gibelio. The sequence goes on along the minus strand of NC_068386.1, from coordinate 23,191,706 downwards.
GTCTTAACCAAACTATTTTTTTTTTTATTTTTTTTTTTTTATGGTAACAGGAGAAAATTATGTTTTGAGTAATGAGTAAAATTATGTTTTAAGTTTTAGAGAAACTCTGTCTCTAAATTATAATATAAATGAATATCACAGTTCTTTAGGTTTGTTTTGAAGGTTTCTTAAATGTTTGATGTTGTCTTTTAAGGACATGAAAGATTGAGGAAATGTTCCCCTTCCTCTTTTGAAATTGTGCAACGACACAGTAGATTTCACAATAATGGAGGATGAGAGGTGATTTTGGAACCATTTATCATTTTTAATAACTTTCAACAAATAATTAAATATCGAAAGAACACAATTAAAGATAAATAAACAAGGATTACTTAATAAAATGTATGATGTGTACCAGTGTGTGATTTGAGGAAAGGATGGGGCATATGAGAAGTTAAAAAGATATTATAAGTTTTTGCAGACACAAACCACCAAGATAGAAATGACACCAACAATTCTCAAAAATAAAAATATATATATAATAATAATAATAAAAAAGCAATCAGCTACTGCATCAAGTAACTGGAAGCAATTTGAGAGGAGGCAAAAAAACGTAGAAATAAGGAGAAATTGGCAACCTCGTTTGTGTTCACAGGCATATTAAATCGAGCAGCTGAAGCAACATGCCAGACAGCTAATCATTATAAATATAATAACTGGTCTCTAGCAGGCGACTGTGAAGAACCACATGCAATTAGTCCCTGTGAGAAGCAGAAATGCTGAGCGCAATCACATAGAAAAGAAGGCCTTTATGTGAGCCACTGATAAGGAGAGAATGGAGCGGAACTTTAATACTGTGTATGCTTGTGTTTGGTGTGCGCTCTGAATTAACTAGCCAACACTGCAGAAATCAAATATAGGCCTGTTACCATATTACTATGATTACATTAACATAGGGCCTAATGCAGTAGGGTGCAGTCACTGAGTTTCTCTTTGTAGTTGAGTTGAGTTAGTCTGGCAGTTATCAAATTCTTCAAATTAATGCATGATAAGCTTACTAATTCAAGGAATAGTTCAACTGAAAATTAAACTTTGCTTAAAATGTAATCATCTTCAGGCCACCAGAGATGTATATGTAGATATATATGTATGTGTTTTGTTTCTTCATCACAACAGATTTGGAGAAATATAGCATTACGTTACTTCACCAATGGATCCTCTGCAGTGAATGCGTGCCATTGGAATAAGAATCCAAACAGCTGATAAAAACATTGGATTAATTCACAAGACTCCAGTCCATCAATTAACATATTGTGAAAAATTCATCATTGGGACATTTTTTAAGGTCCTTTATGCATAATGTTGCTTTCTCCAATAATAATAAAAAAAATTAAAAAAATAAATAAATCCATATATATATATATATATATATATATAATAATTTCATCTGAATGAGGAGAGAAATATGTATAGATCAAGCATAGTTTACAATATAAAACATTCTGTACAAATATTTTGGTTGATTTTGATGTGAGAGGACTCTCTTTCTGATGGCACCCATTCACTGCAGAGGATCAATTGGTGAGCAAATTTTGGTATTCTAAATTTTGGTATTCTAAATAGATGTTAGATGTTTTGTTTCCAGCCAAGACTTGGAGAAACTTGTTCATGCCTTTATCACCAGCAGGGTGGACTATTGTAATGGGCTCCTCACCGGCCTTCCCAAAAAGACCATTAGACAGCTGCAGCTCATCCAGAACACTGCTGCCAGGATTCTGACTAGAACCAAAAAATCTGAGCATATCACATCAGTTCTCAGGTCCTTACACTGGCTTCCAGTTACATTTAGGATTGATTTTAAAGTACTTTTACTCGTATATAAGTCACTAAATGACCTAGGACCGAAATATATTGCAGATATGTTCACTGAATATAAACCTAACAGACCACTCAGATCACTAGGATCAAGTCAGTTAGAAATACCAAGGGTTCACACAAAACAAGGGGAGTCCGCCTTTAGTTACTATGCTGCCCGCAGTTGGAATCAGCTTCCAGAAGAGATCAGATGTGCTAAAACACTATTCACATTTAAATCTAGACTCAAAACCCATCTGTTTAGCTGTGCATTTATTGAATGAGCACTGTGCAATGTCCGAACAGATTGCACTATATTTTCACTGTTTTATTTTCATTTTATTTATTTTTATCATTTTCTAACTGTTTTTAAACGTTTTATTCATTTTAAAAGTTTTAAAATTGCTTGTTTTATTTTTGTTATTTCTTTCTTCATGATTAATTTAATTTCTTTTATGTAAAGCACTTTGAATTACCATTGTGTATGAAATGTGCTATATAAATAAACTTGCCTTGCCTAAATTTCTCACAATCTGTTCAGATAAACAAACCCATCTACATTTTGAATGGCCTGAGGTTGATTATATTTTCAGCATTTTTTTTTTTTAAGGAAACTATATCTTTAATCAATGTAATATCATGTGAATTATTATATGGGATGAGCTCAGAAATATCATATGAACCCTCAAATGAAGATTGGGGCAACTGAGTAAAACACTGAGTAGACATTACATTGACAAGTAACTGTCAGTATATCAGTATATAGTTTGTTTATTTCCATATCATTGCTCATATGTCCATCAGTTGCAACTTGCACAGCAATCCATTTTGCATTCAGGTTTGTCAGTCTGTCTGAGGTGGATTTATGGTATCTTCTCATAAAACATGTTCAGACTATCTGTTATTTTATTTTAAATTAATCTATGTACATATCCATTATTATCTCAAAATCATGAGAGCCATGGTTTTAAGGTGGTTTGTCCAAAAATAAAAAGTGTATTGAGATCACACCCAAAGAAGTTATTGTAAATAAAATGATCACAGATAATATTTTTGATGTAGTCTGCTTGATTGAAACCTGGCTAAAACCAAATTATTATATTGGTCTAAAAAAAGTCTACTCCACCAAACTACTGTCATAAGCATGAGCCCCGTCAGACTGGTCGTGGAGGAGGTGTTGCATCAATATATAGTGATATTCTCAATGTTACTCATAAAAAAGGATACAGGTTTAAACCATTTGAAATGCTTCTGCTTAATGTTACACTTTTAGATATGAATAAGAAACCAAATAGAGTCCGTACCAGGTCAAGAAATTATGATCATATTATCCCAATTGTACAGTCCCTGCACTGGCTACCTATTAAGTTCATTAAGTTCTGCATAAATTACAAAAAATATTTGGCTCCCAAAACTCTGGAATAGCCATCCTGATAATATTCAGGGTTCAGGTACACTCACTCTGTTTAATTCTAGATTAAAGACACATCTCTTTGGCCTAATATTGGACTGCAGTTAAATCTGATCAAATAAAATTATTATTATATAAAGTCGTTAGTTTAGTTTTATTTGTGTACAAAAACTATTCTTGTTGCTTAATAACATTACGGTTGAAACTAGGGGTGACCCCGAATAGTCGACGAATCGATGCATTGATTCGAGGAGCCTGATTCGACCACCAATCTAACAGTCGAATATTCATGTGGTGTTATTGATTATGCCATTTTGAATATATGGGGGAGCTCAAATGTCTGATTTCACATAGAACGACCGGTTTTCTCCCAATAAGTGAATATACAGCCTATTATGATAAAGCTTTAAGAACCTGAAAAGAAAGAAGCTTCAAATTAATATTTTAAAGTTCGTGAATAAATCCAACCACCCCTATAGATTTATGTTTTACTTTCCATAATCCGTGACCAACAGAGGAGCATCTTGGCGGCAGGGATTTAAAACTTTACCAAGACTCAAACTGACACAGACAGAGACTGGATGTTTTCGAACAGGTAGGGTACAAGTGATTTCAAAACATTTCAGCCGGTGTATATATATTGTTGATATATTATTTACCTGATATAGGATGATTTGGTTTTGAGTCAAGCGCTCCATTGTAGTACTGCGGTGATATCTATTCAGCACATAGTTAACATTAACTGCTAACGTTTTAGACTAACGTTACAATGAGAGCATTATTGTAAAAAAAAAAAAAAAAAAGTTAATTGTTATGGTTTCGCCGACGTTAAGTGTTAGCTATCTGTTCATCAAAACATAAAACATTATTTACCCCATTTATATCTGCAAGGTGTTTGTTACACATTTTCCCTGTGTGTTAACATCAGTAATTATGTTAGTCGAATGTCTGACTTGACTCTTGTTAATGCATTTTGCCCCACCCCCAAACATATGATTCGACTATTAGTTGAATATTGGCAAGATTCGAAAATTCCAATTTGACTATGAAAATCATTAGTTGGGACACACCTAGTTGAAACACTGATGGCAGCTGGAATATTCTGACGATGTCTTTCATACTTTTCTGGACTTTGGCAGTCTATGGGATAGTCTCAAGCCTCCCAGTTTTCATCCAAAATAAAATAAATTGTGTTCCGAAGATGGACGAAGCTTTTACGAGATTGGAACAATATGGGGGTAAGTGATTAATGACAAAATTTTCATTTTCAGTTTCCCTTTAATTTTCTGTAAAGGTGCTTTGCTACGATTATTATAAAAAGGGCTAAACAAATAAACTAAAATTGAAGTGAATTCTGTGATTAATGAATCCATGCTTATTATTGTTTTTAATTTTTCACAAATAATTGTATTCAATATACTAAAATTTTTAAAGTTGCCTTGTAAGTAAGTATAAAATGTGGGAGCAGTAACGGACACAAGTGTAGATGGTTTCACAAGAGTTTCCTGCTTCAGTTTGTACTTGTGGTTCAGGATAGTAAGAACGATATGTCACGGAAGGACTGACAACATTGACTCTTTAGTCAGAGTGCTGAGATCTTTCTCGGAACAGCAGCTAGATCATTTCAAAGACTTTATTTTATTTCTTTAATTGTTTTCATAGAAAAGTTAAACTGTTTGCCAGACCTCGATGGGCAGTAACTACACAGGAGTTTAAATGTGACCCCCAGAAATCCTACACTTTAAAGTATGTAGTTCAGGTTTGTTTCTTCCATAAATTCTATACTTGGTAACACTTTACATTAACTTTTATTAATAGGTAATTTATAAACATTATATACTGCTTTAAACACTTTATGTATGTATGTATGTATATATGTATGTATATAATGTATTATAACATGTCACTGTTTAATTTATCTCTCTATGTATTTATTAATATATTAATTAAGTTTGATTTTGTTATTAATTATTTTTAATTTGTTATGTTGTTATGTTTTATTGTCATTATATTTTTTTGCTAAAAAATGGACTTGAAATTAATTTTCTTTTTAGTTTTGTCTTTTTTTCTTTCTTTTTTTCAGAGGTTAAGATTGTATATTAGTTCTTCAAAATGTTTTGTCATTTAAAGACTTGCAATTTCTCTGAAATGGTAACAAGATTTCACTTTTATTTTCAGTCCTCATAACAATGGCATCAATCTGGCTCGTGTTTGTGCTGTGGATATATGTTAATGATACGATAAAAGGTGAAAAAGCAAGATCACTAATCTCATTACATGATTATGATTTTGTTGTTTTTATTACTTTTATCTATCTATCTATCTATCTATCTATCTATCTATCTATCTATCTATCTATCTATCTATCTATCTATCTATCTATCTATCTATCTATCTATCTTTCTGTATGCAGCCCCCTTTATTTCTTTTTTTTTCTGATGTCATGCTACTCACACATTTTGAAATGAGTTTGTTGGAGAATGTTGTCAGGAATTGTAACGCAATGTTAAGACTTGTGTAATAGATCGGTGTGTTCCTAGCTAGTTTATTATTAAAGCCATATTTCTTTCCATAAATTCACCTATGAGTATGATTTAAAACACTGATTCTTGATTTTAAAATCCGCAGTGATCCTAGCATCATCATGTGCTAAAATTCACACTCCTGCCACAATGGTGCTCGCTGGCTCACCCGTATCAGTGTCCTGCTCCATCGAGGATGACTGCTCGCTGACTAAAGGCAAAAACTTTCATGTGGCATGGAAGATTAACAACCATTTTGCCCCCAGCAATCTCTCTTACCAGCAGAGTAACAGGACGTATGGTGTAATCATCCCTAGTCTACCAGTTGCAGACTCATTTATTGCTTGTGCTGTGTGTGAAGAACTTTTGGAAAATTGCCAAATTCTCAATGGAATTATCGTTAGAGTGGGAAGTGAGGATCTTTTTAATGTTTTTGATTCAGTACTAACTACGTGACTAACTACTAAATTATTAGCTACAGTCATAGAGCTTAATCAGGGTCCATATAAAACAAGTCTTTGCTTCTGATCATTCAACCAACAAACATATATATTTAACACACCATATTTCCATCATTCATATCCTTGTTTCCATTTACACCAAATTAAATATGGTAGCAGCTCTGAATAAGGTCAATTTCACATTCATGTTTTATCTATAAAATATGCGTTCTCAAAAATGTAATAATGTAGACTATTGTCATTTCAAGCCAAAGTTAACCTGATTTCTAATTTTCCTTTCTTTTAAGAGCCTCCATCTATTCCTAAAAACCTGAGGTTCTCTTTGAATCTAACATACCCGAGAAGATTCATGTGTCAGTGGGATCCTGTCCAAGAAATGCCAAATCTTCAGACAAATTATACTCTCAACATATTTAGGTACTAATTTCTGCTAAAATTTTCAGAACTGCCAGCTTAATTATGAATAAATATCTTACAAATGTAACGTTTCCCTTAAAAATCAAAACAAAGAGGAAAAATTATTATTATTTTTGTATAAAGAAAACAAAATTATTTTAAGTATTATTAGTAGTTTTTGCTTTGATGATTAGTGTGTCTAGATATTTTAATTTTGAGTTTTTTGTCTAAATGCTGATTCTCAATACACTCTCACTTAGTATTATTATCATTATTAAATCAGAATAAAGTCATTCGAAATTTTACAAAATAGTTACAAAATACTATATATATATATATATATATATATATATATATATATATATATATATATATATATATATATAAATAATATATAAAAAACACTATATAAACATATATTTAATATAGTATTTTGTAACTATTTTGTAAAATTTCGAATGACTTTATTCTGATTTAATAATGATAATAATACTAAGTGAGAGTGTTATTTCCCCCGTTTATATCTGCAAGGGAGCCTGTCCTCCAACAAAAAAATGACCATATAGGTGTTTTTGCATTACAGTAATAGGAATTTTGGGTTTTGAGGTTAAAAAAATACATGGAACTTTGTGAGACTTTTATTCTTACTGTCATTTTTAGTCAATTCAATTTGATTGGTGACATGCTTGATAAATGTACCATTTCTCCAGGCCAGAAGATGATCAATATGATCAATATGTGATCCCATCTGTAAACCATTTCTACTCCATTCCAATGGAATATTATGGTTTATATTCAGAGATGGAGATTAATGTGACAGCAATGAATGTATTTGGGAACACCACCTCTGAAACCCTGAAGCTGAAGCCTATGGACACAGGTAAAAAGTGCAATGAGCTTTATTCATCGATCAAGAATTAAGAACTAATGTGAATTTAGTGGCTTTATAGCAAGGCTGTGCTCCGTGCAAAATTCAATTTAGAAATTGTTTGAATCAGTTTATTGAACTGCTGAAAGTGTAAATATTAATTATTGTATAGGATGTTTAATTATTTGAACATGAATAAAAAGCAATACAACGGAATGTATTGAATGAAACACATTTGGAAAGAAAGTAAACATAAACTAAACATAAACATAAAGCTTGCTATCATAAACATAAATATGAGGCATGCATTTCCAGAAACATTTAATTATATATATATATATATATATATATATATATATATATATATATATATATATATATATATATATATATATATATATATATATATTAGGGCTGTCAAATGATTAAAATTTTTAATCAAATTAATCAGAGTTTTCAGTGGATTAATCAGGATTAATCACTATTTGCAATTACACCTAAATCCTAACCATTTTTTTTTCTGAAATGCATACCAAAAGATATATAACAGGACACAGATACATAATTTTCATGTATTGATTCATCAATATGTGGTTCTTTTTTTCAGAATTTCAAAAGTTTAACATTTACTTAATCATATTTTTTTTTTTATAAAAAAAATGAGCACTATATCAAACCATGCCATTTAACTACAGATAGTGTAAGAGTTTTAGGTGAACCAGTGGTTAAATATAGCCACATATCTATGAAAGTATGCATAGAGAAACTCGAAAGAATGAACTCGGTATTTTCACGTTCTGAAGGCTTCAAGTGCCAGTAAAACCAAGTAAAAATGCATATGCTTTTCCAAACAGCTGTAATTTTCGCTGCATTGCATGTAGGCGTTCTGCGCATGCGCAGTGTGAAAAACAGGATGCTATAACAGGGAGAAGCTCCAGCGTACCAAAGTCGTCTCTGTTTATCGAGCTTGGCATGATTGTATTTGAGAGTAACTGGGGTAAAACCTTAAGCTTCTTCGGTGTTTTCATCGCGGCGCTGTTTTTTACTATCTTGAGAATTCAGAGATCGACGAGACTGTCCTGACCTGACTAATTTGTCACACTGGGCATGCGTGAAATGCGTTAAAAAATTTGACGTAATTAACGACAAACAACCAGCTATTTTTGACAGCCCTATATATATATATATATATATATATATATATATATATACAGTATATATATTTCACACATACACACATATATATATATATATATATATATATATATATTTTATTTTTTTTTTTCATTATGTGTGTCATAATGAATGAATAGTCAATTTTTTTTATAAAAAATTTCTAAATGTTTATTCAAGTATTTATTTAAAAATAATAGTAATACTGATATTTTCCTAACATGTTAAATTATAATTCGTCAATAAATTAATTACACCAATGATATCTGAACTTTTTTGAATTACAGATCAGTAAATTCCTCTTCATGTCATTCCATTTCAAATTCCATTTCATTAACTTGTGGATTGGGTCTAATTCAATTCAATTTTAGGTGTATAATTTTTTCATAATCTGTGTTGTTGTTGTTTTTGTTTTGTTTTTTACTACTGATCTATTGTATTTCAGCAATGTTCAACCCTCCAGAGATTAAGAGGATTGAAGCAGATGTGGTTGGCTGCTTAAATTATAGCTGGGGTATTGAATCTCTAGGATGGTTGATGGAGTCTTTATGTGTAGAGTTGCGAGTGAAAACAGTGAACAACCAGGTAATCAAAGATCTGGTAAGTGACTGCTTTTTACGATAAATGTTTGTTTAAAAACTGCACTGTATGTGAGGTTTTTTTATTTTATTTTAATTTATGGCTCAAATATTAATTCTGTTACAGGTTTTGCCCTGTAAACAACAAGACAAAATAAATGTATGTGACCTTTCCCATGGGACGATTTACATCACCACAATGCGAGTGAAGTATAGTTCATTGAGTAAATGGAGTAAATGGAGTGAATGGAGTGATATGAAAAAAGCCACCACACTTATGAAGGGTAATGATTACTGTCTTACAATAAAATAGCATTTTAATAGAATATTGCCTGTTTGGTAGTACTTACACAGCACATTTTAATGCCTTATTCTGCATGACAATATTTTAGAATGAATCGAACCCCATACACTCTAAAATATAAAATATTGGGTCAACAAAAAAAAATATGTTAACGTTTTCCACTAGAATTTTTATGTTAAGACTACTGGCAGAAATACATTAATTCAAAGCAATGTTTTGAGTATGGTGAATTACCTTTTAGGCCACAATAAAACGCATTTCTAAGTAGCATGAACTTAATAATTTTCAACATGAATGCAAGTAATTAAGTTGATCCAACATAATGTTTTAAGGTGAAGAAGTTTTTAGGCCATAGTAAAATGCTTTTCTAAGTAACATGAACTTAATAATTAAGTTGAGCCCTATCCCTATTCTATAATAAAGACATTTTCCTGTGTTTTCCAGGAGGCAATTTTTTTTTTTATTTCTGAGGAAGATAATGATGGTGTGTGTGTTTGTTTGTTTTAGTACTGTAATCAGCACAAACTGGGCTATAATAATATGTGAAATGCATGCATGTACATGATTGTATTTTTGAGAAAAAAAATGTTATGCATGGTTAGTGAAAAACTAAAAATGTTAAATCACTTGAATAAGCCCATAAAACACATACATAACATTGGTTCCCGGGACTGTTGAGAACTGGAGCTTGTAGCCTTTTCTTTCTAAATTATGTGAAAATCATCTTGTTTACTCACTCACAGAAAACAATATATTGATTTACATTTTCGAAGACACTTTTTGTTGGTAAAAGTCATATGTGAGTAGGTGTCAACTACCATGAATATCATTGTGATTTACACCTGAGAAGACAAAGGCCTGCGTAATGAGCTGCATAATGAGGCATTCAGTCAGCTATGCCACTGTGAGTGAGGAGTTACAAGAAAGAATGTGAGAACAAAATAAAAGTATATAATTTTATGTTTGTAGTTTATTAAGAATATATTTAATTATCCCACAACATAATTTAATATCCACTTGGGGGAGCAGTTAAACAATTTATTAGGAACAATCAAAGCTTACTTTCCAACAATTTTTGGCATCCTTACTCCAGTCACACAATCCTTCAGAAATCCTTTTAACAATCTTATTTTCTACCAAAACAACCCCATTTATTATTATTATCATTATTATTTTTATCATTATTAATGTTGAAAAGAGCTGAGAATATTTTTCAGGTTTTTTTAGGGGGAATAAATTGAAAGAACTGCATTGTTTTTACATTTGTTAGAGTTATCTCTATTTGTTACTTTTATATTATTTACATCAAGCTTTTGAATGGTATAGTATTGTATATTGTTATTGAAACTTCATAATGTTTCACTTGATTATACATTAAGTCAGGAATTATAGTTTGGAAAAAGTCTTTGGAAAAAGTCTAACTAGTAAAATGTTTACATGTTATGTGAAAACTAGTACAAGTATATAAATAAATAAAAAAGAGACTCTTGTTTATGATCTCTGCTGAATAAAGTGCTTAATTCTTTTTTCTGAGGAAATCCATTTCTCAAATCCTCAACCACATCACATCTTTTTGGGGTGAATTATATCTTATTCCTCTCATCGTGAAGCAAACAGTAAAATAAAATAAAAACTTGAAGAACAGTCTGGCTGCTTTTTCTTCTGTGTGGGCGTATTCAAGCTGCGCGCTTAAGTTTGAATCTGAATAGCACGTTAAACGCGGGGGCATGGTCACATTAGATATAATGAAGGAAGACATGAAAAACAGATATCGCGTTGTTTCCATATGGATTAATTTATCTCAGAATATTTGTTTTCGGCAGCACTTGTTTAGTTTAAAAGTAGACATGTCAGGCTTTCTATAGATATCTCTCTCATGCACCGGCGGCGCCCATTTGACCCCCCACCCTTTTACTGATTTTATATATTGTGACGGCCCGAGTGGTGGCCGCACAAGAGCGGTTATGTGGATGCGCACGCACGCACACACACATGCACATGCACAAACGCCAACATGTATACATGTATACATTTACACGAAGGGTATACATTTAAGGATAATCTTTATTTAAACTTATTTGGTCATTCATATTCATTTGGGTATAATAATGGATCATAATAAATCACACAAAACAAACAATAATAAGTAATTTATTGTTAGGTTTTCACATGTTTACATTTACAGCACATTTTATATACATTGTTACTGATTTGAAGTGCACACAGATTAGTTACGTTGTATGTTATTTATATTTGTTTCTATTTTGAGTTTAAGTTTACCGTTCGTGATGAACTTCAGGTATGGTCCGCTGCAGCCGCATCCTGGCGTGACGAAGATTTGAGTCTGGGCAGGAACAGAATTTAAGCATTAATGGTTCCACCCGAACGTACCATTTGCTGGAATTGCCCGGGGGAGGAAGAAACGTTAATGTTGTTATCAATTGCTTTATTTAATTGTACATTTATGATATTTGATTACATTTTGCTTTCTTTATCTTTATCTATTATATATCTTTGTTTGATTTGGATTTAAGGTTATATGTTGAATGTAAAGTTGGTTTGTTTCCCCTCTTAATGTGTAATGGGCCCATCCTTTCCTTTATAAGCTGTTGCTTTGTTCATTTGAACAGGTCGATAAGTGACGAATCACGCGTGTTAGCAAAGCGAGGGATTCGCGTCACCACGCAAGAAAGAAACCAGAGTTTTTCCGCACAGGAACATCGCAAGGTTGAGGCAGGGAACACGTGAATTCGGCTCTTGACAGTGTGCGAACAGGGCGAGGAGAATGGCAGCAACTCAGCAGGACGTGATCGAGGAAATAGTAATCGACTGAAAGAGGGGAAATTAATAAAACATCGCAAACACTGAATTAGGTGCGGTTGAGCACGACTGCTTCGTGAATGGATCAGATATAGGTAGGTGGGCAGAAATTGATTATAGTGAAGAGAAAAATGAAGAAAATGAGGGGAAATTAAAGGGAGATGAAGTTCAACTTGAGAAAGCATTCAAAGTAAAAGAGATTGGAAAACTGAAAGTGATTTACAAAAGGAGGGTGGGAGCACGAAATGGTGGAGGATGCAAAGGAGTGATCTCATACCAATGAATGTAGGAATGGAAAAACTTAAGAGACATATTAAAGGGGGGAAATAGTGAGTGCACAAAGATTAAAAGCGACAAGAGAAGGAGTGAAAAGGGATAGTGAAACGGTTTTGATTGAATTTGAGGGGGAGAATATGCCAAAAAAGGTATACCTAGGTTATATGAGCTACCCAGTGAGACTGTATGTGCCAAAACCAATGAGGTGTTATAATTGCCAGAGGTTTGGACATATAGCCAATAACTGTAAAGAGAAGAAGAGATGTGCAAGATGTGGGGGCGAGCATGACTACGGAAAGTGTGGAACAGGAGTGCAACCAAAATGTTGTAATTGTGGAGGAAGCCATAATGTGGCGTATGGAGGGTGTGAGGTGATGAGACAGGAAAATAAAATCCAGAAAATAAGAGTGGAAAAAAGGATCACTTATGCAGAAGCAGCAAGAGTGTCAAGAATTCATGATAATATTACCATAAATCAAGCAGAATTGGGGGTAGAAGAACAACTACAAAGTACAAGAGACAAGGTTTATGTGGACAAAAAGGACTTGGTGACGTTTATTGCAGGAGTGATAAACAGTACAGCTGAAGTTAAATCAAAAAATGATAAAATTCAGCTGGTTGTCAAAGCAGCAGTAAATCATTTAGGACTAGTGGGACTGACATGGGAAGAAGTGAGGGAGAACCTTACCAATCAGTCAAGCCAGGAAGCAACATGTATTGGTTTATAATAATGGTTTTAATTTTACAATGGAATGCTAGAAGCTTACAGGCCATTGGCCAGGAATTCAAACATTTCATCAAGGACAGAAAAGTAAATCCAGATGTATTATGTATCCAAGAAACTTGGTTAAAACCAAAATTAGAGTTTGTGATTCAGGGATATATGGGTATAAGGAATGACAGAGATAATGGGGGACGGGGAGGAGGAGGAGGAGAGTGTGCTACATTTATTAAGCAAGATATTCCATATAGAGTACTAGAAAAGGGAGAGGATCTAGAATACATTGTGGTAGTATTGTGGGAAAGAGGGGAGGAAGTGGTTATAATAAATTACTATAATCCTTGTAAAAGGTTGGAAATTGATAAGTTATTAAGTATACAAGGAAATAATAGACAAAAAGTAATATGGTGTGCAGATTTTAATGCTCACAGTAAAATATGGGGGGGTTCACATACAGATGTAAATGGAAGGGTAATAGAAGATTTGATGGATGATAAGGAATTAGTGTGTATGAATGACGGAAGAGGAACAAGAATAAATAAACATAACAACTGGAAATGAATCGGCATTAGATATTACTTTAGTGTCTAATTCCTTGGCTGGAATAAGTAACTGGCATATTTGGAGCGATACAACAGTGGGCAGCAATCACTACCCAGTATCATGCTCAGTGGGAGAGTGAGTGGAAATTAGACCAGGTGAAGGAATACATAAATGGGGTTTTAGAAGAGCCGATTGGGTAAAATTCCAGCAATTGAGTGAGGAACCATTATTACGGATAGACATTTCTGGAAATATAGAAGAAATTAACAAACAAATAACATCAGCAATAGTCATGGCAGCAGATGGATCTATTCCCAAGAATAAACAAAGGAGGAATAAAAAACTGTTACCATGGTGGACAGAAGAGTGTCGTCAGGCTGTTAAAAACAGGAATAGGGCATTTAAACTAGTAAAAAACACCCATAACATGCAGCATTTGATTCAGTATAAGAAGGCGCAGGCTAATGTGAGAAGAACAGTACGTCAAGCAAAAAGGGCTAGTTGGAGGGAATTTTGCAATGAAATAGGAAGAACAACACCTGTGGGAGAGGTGTGGGGAATGATAAAAAGGATGGGAGGAGTACGGAGGGAATGGGAAATTCCAGCTATAATTACTGAGGAAGGAATAGCTATCTCTAATAAGGATAAGGCAGAGATAATGGCAAAAGCATTTGTAAAAATTCACAGTTCAGATAACCTGTCAGAAGTATGCAAAGTGAGAAAGGAAAGAACAATGGATATGTATCCAGGTGTGTTAGACTGGAGGGGAAAAACTGATGATAAAATTGATGAACCTTTTAATATGGCAGAGTTGATGAGAGCGATAAATAGAGCTAAACCAACATCTCCAGGAAAAGATCAGATATGCTATGTGATGCTAAAACATCTAGTGAAAGGAGCACTCTTAAAGTTGCTGCACCTTTATAATAGAGTGTGGGAGGAGGGAAGATTACCGAATGCATGGAAAGAGGCAGTAGTCGTTCCAATAAGGAATCCTGGCAAGGATCCTTCTAAACCCTCCAGTTATAGGCCAATAGCATTAACATCAAATGTATGCAAAATTATGGAAAGGATGATAACAGAAAGGTTATCGTATATACTAGAAAAAAGTGGAAAGCTAGCAAATTATCAAAGTGGTTTTAGGAAAGGTAGGAGTACAATGGATTCGGTGATAAGACTAGAAAATGAAATAAGAAAGGCTCAGGCCAATAAGGAATCAGTCATTACTGTGTTTTTTGATATAGAAAAAGCTTATGACATGATGTGAAAGGAAGGATTGTTAATAAAGTTGCACTTGATGGGTGTAGGTGGAAGAGTTTTTAATTGGATAAACAATTTTCTGTTTGAAAGGAAAATTGAAGTACGAATAGGGTCAGACATGTCAAGTCAGTACACTGTGGGCAATGGAACGCCTCAAGGCAGTGTGATTAGCCCACTACTTTTTATCATCATGATTGATGATGTCTTCACAAAGGTGCCAATGGATATAGGGAGGTCTTTGTTTGCGGATGACGGAGCTTTGTGGAAAAGGGGAAGGAATATGGAGCATGCAATCAGGAAAGTACAAGGAGCAATTCATGAGGTTGTGGAGTGGGGATATGATTGGGGGTTTAAGTTCTCAATAGAAAAAACACAAACAGTCTTTTTCACCAGGAAACAAATTAAGGAAGGGATGAGGTTAAGTATGTATGGGAAAGAATTAGAGAGGTTTGGAACATTCAAATTTTTTGGAGTAATTTTCGATTCACGGTTAACATGGGCAGATCATATAAAGAAAATAGAAGGAAAATGCAAAAAAGTTATTAATGTGATGAGATGTTTGACAGGTAGGAAATGGGGAGCTAGTTGCTCTGCATTAAAAACAATATATGTGGCACTGATAAGATCTGTGTTGGATTATGGCAGTGTAGCTTATGGGTCAGCAGCCAAATCTTTATTAAAGAAACTAGATATGATTCAGGCACATGCATTAAGAGTGTGTTGTGGTGCTTTTAAAACTTCACCAGTACCTGCACTACAGGTAGAAATGGGAGAAATGCCGTTAGCATTAAGAAGGAGACAGTTGATGACAAACTATTGGGCTAATTTGCAGGGACATAATGATTTCCACCCCACTAAAGTAGTGTTGCAGGAGACATGGGAAAATGCAAGATATAACAGAGATAATTTTAGTCGAGTAGGCAATGAGGTAGCAAAAGAATTTGGAGTATTTAATATGAAGATGAGCCCTGCAGTTGTATATCTGATGGTGGCTCCTTGGGTACTTGTTTGGCCTGATATTGACTGGTATTTATTAGAGTTAAAGAAGAAAGGAAAAGATCAAATAGATTTGGTAAGTGCATTCAAGCATCACATAAGTAAAGATTATAAAGAATTCATACATATATATATATATACAGATGGTTCTAAGAAACCTGAGACAGGAGTGACAGGATATGGGGTGGCAATTCCTGCTAAAGGAATAGGAATTAATGGAAGAACGTCAGATTTTTTAGGAGTTTACACAGTGGAAATGGTAGCAGTATTAGTTGCTTTAAGGTGGGTTGAAAAATCAAGACAAGAAAAGGTGCTGATATTATCCGATTCTTCCTCAGTCCTAGTGAGTTTAAGGTCTTTTCACTCAAAAAGCCGTCAGGATGTGTTATATGAAGTTCTTCAATCAGTAACAAGGATAGCAAATCAAGGAGGACAGGTTCAATTTATGTGGGTTCCAGCACATGTAGGGGTGAAAGGGAATGAGCAGGTGGATGAATTGGCAAAGAAGGCTTTAAAGAAGGGAAATATAGAAATGCAAATTAAAATAAGTAAAGCAGAGGTCAAAAGTATCATCTGGGAAAAAACCAACCAAATGTGGCAAGAAAGATGGGACAGAGAGGAGAAAGGAAGGCATTTATATAATATTCAAAAGAGTGTAAAAATAACTAGGTTAGGTGGAGGGTACAGGAGAGAGGAAACCGTAGTGACAAGATTAAGGTTGGGACACGGTGCGCTAAACAAATCCCTGAAAATGATAGGAAGACACGAGACAGGCTTGTGTGAGTGGTGTCAAGAAGAGGAGTCAGTGGAGCACATAATTATAAGATGTAGGAGGTATGAGGAACAGAGAGTGATAATGGAGAATAATTTGAGGGAATTAGGGGTTCAGGAATTAACTTTATCAGGACTGATGAGCATAGGTGACAGAGCACAGGTTAGAATATTGTTAACTTTCTTAAGGGAAACAGGTTTGTTTAACAGATTATGAGGATAAACAGGGATATGGGAAAGTGTGTTGGGTAATGAATGATTGTGTGTAGGTGTTAATTTTTTTTTTTTTTTTTTTTTTTTTTTTAATATGGAAACTAGATTGTAAGCCTATTGTCTGATTCCGAAGCAGAAGGTGGCGGTAATGCACCAAAAGCTGGTTGCCAACCGCCGTTAAAAACAAAGAAGAAGAAGAAGAAGATTTGAACAGGTCAGTTTTAGTTTGTTTGTTTGTTTTTTTGTCTAGCTGTTTTGATCTCATTTTCTGTTTGTTTATTTTGTTTTATGAAAGTTATGAGTTTGTAAAGTTAATTTTTTTTCTTGGGTTCAAATAAAGACCCATTTTTTGCGCAGAGATTGTGTTCCTTGTTCGTGGCTTATCGCTCCCTCACATATGGTGGCAGCGGTGGGATATTTCAGTCAGTCAAGGACACAAAGCTGTGTTTGTTTTTTTTTCTGCCCCTCGAGGCTGTTTTTTTCCCCATTAATATGAGTCGTACCTTAAAGAAAGGTGGCCCTAAGGTTCCTCCCTTGCAGCAAGAGGAAGAAAGGGGTGAGGAGGCCCAGGACATGGTAGAAGGAGCTGAAGAAGGCGAGGCAGTTGGAGACAGAGAAGTTTTGGTGACTGAGTTGGCAAATCTGCTTTGAGCCCATATGGCCAGGACGGAAGGCCGGGAGACTGTAAGACAGCAGGAGCAGACGGATCAGGAGTGACGGTTTAAGGCTCTCCAGCACCAGTTCGGGCTTTTGCAAATGGAAGTCCAAGCACGCACCTCTCCGAATCTTCCCTTATCTGATGTTGACCGGATGTCCCGGGAAAGGCCTATTGCGGATCCTTTAGATTCTGATGGGAGCTCCGTGGCTTCAGTTCCTCAGCAAAGTTTTAATCAGGTTGGGAACAATATAGGCCCACCATTATCTCAGATACCTCGATTGGAGAAGCTGAGTGATACTGATGATGTGGAACACTTCCTGGTGACTTTAAAAGGATTGCTGTTGCTTGTAGGTGGATTAAAACTGATTGGGTTTGGCATTTAATCCCTTTGCTGATGGGTAAAGCAAGAGCAGCTTATGTCAATATGGATGTGAATGAGTCTACTGACTATGACAAAGTTAAGTATGCTATTCTAAAGAAATATGATGTTAATGCTGAAACTTATCGACAAAAATTCCGTTCCTTATCAGTAGATCCATCGGAAAGTCCCATAGAGCTTTATAACCGGCTCAAAGAACTCTTTGTAAAGTGGGTCCAGCCTAAGAGGAAACAGGTGGAGGAGGTAAGTGAAATCATAATTTTGGAGCAATATCTTAGAATGCTGTCCCCTGAACTCCAGGTGTGGATTCGAGAGAGAGATCCCAGAACCGCAGCAGAAGCAGCGTCTTTGGCGGATGTGTTTGTGGCAGCCAGAGGAAAGAGTAAGCCATGGGCTTGGAAACGTGTTAATGACCGCCGTTCTCTTGACATGCCTCACTTACAGCAAAGGAAGGTGGAGGGGTCTGCTAAGCCCTACATGGGGAAACCTACTTCAGCCAAACTAAATGTTTCTCCTAAACGACCTCCCATATGTTACCTGTGTGGTCAAGAAGGGCACACTAAACCGAATTGTCCAAAGATCTCAGCTCAGCTTACCCAGCTATGTTTTGTACCAAGGAGGGATGTATCCAAATCCCCAAGCTCTTTGAGAACTACAAATGTGGAGATAAATGGGTAGAAATTGACTGCTTTGATTGACACTGGCAGTGATCAGACTCTGGTAAGAAGAAAGTTCATATCACCCTCTTTGATCAGCACAGTCAATAAACTACCTATTTGCTGTGTACATGGAGATGAGAGACTGTTACCTACCGCCAATGTTTATGTCAAAATAGAAGAACAGACTTACCTGGTGAAGGTGGGAGTTGCTAATAACTTGTCTTTTCCTGTGATTCTGGGCCGAGATATACCAGTGCTGCTGGAGTTGTTGCACTCGACTCGACAGTGTAACGTGGTGGTGACCAGAGCAAAGGCCAACCAGTTAGAGGGGATTGAGCACCAACTAAGTTGTTTACCTTTCTTCAATGCAGAGATTGAGACTGGGGTGTCGAAGAGGAGAAAGACTAGAAGAGAAAAAAGACAAGAAATGGTAAAATATGCCGCTCATACAGTGTGTGAATATATGGCCTGTGACTTACCTGTGAACTTCCAGGTGCCCACCAACATCGTTCAGATGCAGCAGGAAGATGTTACTCTCACAGAGTGCTTTGCTAGTGCTGGTTGCTGGGACGCTCGTTTATTCAGCATACAAAAACAAATAAAGATGCCCTCTTGGCATAATCAGCATAACACTGCTTAATCACGGTCAATAACTTTGAATTCACTGTTTAAGTCTTCCCAGTGCAGCACGAGGTCCCAGCGTGTCTCTCTCTCTCTCTCTCTCTGCGGTGACTCGGCTTATATCTGGTCTCTCCACGCCAATTACTGCAATCAAACACACGTGTTCGTTATTTGCACTTGACCTTCTTACGCCTCGCTCTGCTCCCTCGTCTCTCTCCCGTTGCAGATTCCGCTAAACCACGCCCCCTTCGCCACATACCCCCACCGCCCGACTCAGGCCGGGGAGCCGTCCAGCCTGCAGCCACCCCCCCCCCCCCCTCCTCCTGGAGAGGAAGTCATCCACAGCCATCTGTACACCCGGACTGTGGATCACCTGAAATTTAAAAGGTTGTAAAGCGAGATACCACCAGGTGATCCGCTCGTTGGTCTCACTACCGTCGCCAGCAACACTGATTCAGCCTCAGACCAATTTTTCAGCAGGTTGAGGTGATATATTTGATGTGCCCCGCCCCTATCCGTTCGAGCTACCTCATAGTTAAGATCCCCAACTCGCCGTGTGACCTCAAAGGGTCCTTGCCACTTCGCGAGTAACTTTGAACTGGACGTAGGGAGTAATACAAGCACTTTATCTCCCGGTGCAAATTGACGTAGTCTAGCCCCCCTGTTGTACAACCGACTCTGTTTGTCTTGAGCCTGCAACAAATTCTCCATTGACAGCCGCCCCAATGTGTGGAGTTTTGTTCTCAGGTCCCTGACATATTGAATTTCATTTTTACTATTAGAAGGTCCGTCCTCCCAAGTTTCTTTAAGGAAGTCGAGGACCCCGCGGGGTTGACGCCCATAAAGAAGCTCGAAGGGGGAAAACCCCGTGGAGGCTTGGGGGACCTCTCGTACAGCGATCAAGAGGGGTTCTAGCCACTTATCCCAATTTTTGGCGTCTTCCTGAACGAACTTACGAATCATGGATTTTAATGTGCGATTAAATCGTTCGACCAGTCCGTCTGTTTGTGGGTGATAGACGCTTGTTTGAATCGATCTAATGCCCAATAACTCGTAAAGCTCGCGAATAGTACGTGACATAAACGCCGTGCCCTGATCGATGAGGATCTCCTTTGGGATCCCCACCCGGGAGATTAATTCAAACAGTGCACTCGCCACACTCTTAGCGGAAAATAGAGCGGAGAGGCACTGCTTCAGGATATCATGTTGCATAGTCCACCAGAACTAATGCAAAGCGATGTCCCCGTGCTGACCGCTCTAATGGCCCGATGAGGTCCATGCCAATTCCTTCGAAGGGGACCTGCATCAATGGTAGGGGGCACAATGGTGCTTTCGGGGTGGCCAGTGGATTCACCAACTGACATTCACGACAAGCCGCGCACCACCTGCGCACATTCTCGTGAATGCCCGGCCAGAAGAAACGGGCCATGAGACGGTTTAGTGTAGCCGCTTGCCCTAAATGCCCAGCATTTGCATTTTAAAAGCATTTCCCGACGGCTTCTAGGTATTAATTACTGGGTTGTATCTTGCTTTGTCTGGGCGTCTTGGATCACCCGATACAACTTATCTTTTAAAATTGAAAATTAAGGATAAGAGAGCGGTTGGTCAGGGTGGAGAAGCTGCCCGTCGATCGAACGAACCTGGTCAAAAGCATTTTTCATCGTTTCATCGCGGGACTGTTCCAGGGGAAAATCATCGCGCTAAGGGAGGATGTTCCGCTCGAGAGCACTCGGTTCCCCTGCAACAGGCTCCGGAGGTTCCGGTTCAGCCTCTCCCACCTGCGCAACCGCTACTCTAGCCTTCTCTCGTTTCCCCCAAGAGACATCCGAACACAAATACCCCAATAATTTATTAAACGCAGGCCAATTCGTACCCAGAATTATCAGATGCCGGAGGTGCGGATTAACTGCCACCTCTATTCTATGCTTTTCTCCCCAAAATTTAATATCTACAGGCAAAATAGGATAATTCACCACTTCCCCGTGTACACACCGAACCCTAACCATGCGGCTACTATCCAATGCCCTCGGATGAATCAGTTTTTGATGGATGGAGGATTGGTTACATCCTGAATCCACCAAAGCCTGATATGTACCCCCCCCCCCCCCCTTGATACTCACTGGTATTTGGTATAAGCCAGCTTGATCGAGGGCAGCCTTTGGCGCGTCGGGGACATCAACGGACACCTATCAATAAAATGCCCTGGGTCCCCGCAGCGCCAACAGGCCAGCCCAGACTTTACCGCCGCCCTGGCGGCAGGAAGTGGGTCAAGCGATTGGCGAGGAGAGAGCGGAGAGGGCGTGGCTTGGGGAAAGGATCCCGTGGGCGAACTCCCACCCCTGGGAGGAGCCCTGGGCCCCGCTGCTGGTTCGGCCCCGTAACCCGTCCTCCACCTCGGGGAGAGAGAGAGGCAGATGGTAAGGGGTCGCCGACCCCTGGACACGCCACCATTTGGTTTTCCGCCAGCTGGATGGCCTGGTTCAGCGACGTCGGGCGGTGGCACTGGACCCACTGCGCCGTCTTCCTCGGCAGCTTGGCCATGAACTGCTCCAGTACCACACGATCGATCATGTCCTCGACGTCGCTACTGTCGGCCATCAACCACTTGTGGCAGGAGTCCCAGAGCTGCTCTGCCATCACGAAGGGCCGGCCTGACTCTTCCAGGGTCAGAGTCCTGGACCTCTGGCGATGTTGCTCCGGGGTCCGACCGACCTCCTGGAGGATGGCACGCTTGAGGTCCTGGTAGACCAGGAGGTTTTGGACTGGCAGTTGGTGAGCGGCTACCTGCACTTCTCCGGACAGCAGGGGAATGAGCCGCATGGGCCAGTCCGCGGGGGCCACCCTCGAGCCTCTGCCGACTTCTCGAACAGATCCAGGAAGGCCTCCGGATCATCGTGAGGCCCCATCTTGTTGAGCGGCAGAGGAGATGTACTGTCTTTGAACGAAGGGGTGGCCCGGACCTCCCGGTCTACCCAGCTCTGGAACAGCTCGCGGTCTTCATGCTGGGCCCGGAGGAGCGCCTCTAAGCGTTTGTCCTGCTCCTCCTTGATCGCCAGCATGTGTTGGTGTTGTTCCTGATGAAGACCGGCGAGCGACTGGATGATGTCCGCAAATGGTGTACCTGAAAGAGATTGCATGGCGGCGGCGATCTTCTTCCTTCCCGGGTTTCGACACCAGTGTAACAAGGTTCAACACAGTCTAATAGGAAGGAAGAAGGCAGGGGTCGGCTGGTTGCTGGGACGCTCGTTTATTCAGCATACAAAAACAAATAACGATGCCCTCTTGGCATAATCATCATAACACTGCTTAATCACAGTCAATAACTTTGAATTCACTGTTTAAGTCTTCCCAGTGCAGCACGAGGTCCCAGCGTCTCTCTCTCTCTCTCTCTCTCTCTCTGCGGTGACTCGGCTTATATCTCTCCACGCCAATTACTGCAATCAAACACACGTGTTCGTTATTTGCACTTGACCTACTTATGCCTCGCTCTGCTCCCTCGTCTCTCTCCCGTTACAGATTCCGCTAAACCACGCCCCCCTCGCCACAAGCACCATTACAACCACTTCCTATTATTGGTACTCCGTTTGAGAGGCTTGGAATGGATGTCGTTGGTCCAGTGGAGAGGAGTCGCTCAGGGAACCATTTCATGCTGGTAATAACGGATTACTCCACCAGATACCCAGAGGTATTTCCGTTTAGATCTGTGAAGGCGAAAACTGTGGCTACTTCTTTGGTCCAGTTATTTTCCAGGGTCTAATTTCCAGCATAAACCGATTCTAACCGATCAGGGTACTAATTGTATGTCTACCTTGTTGAAGCAGGTTTACCAGCTCTTAGGGATTAAGAGCCTGCGTACTACTCCCTATCATCCCCAAACGGATGGGTTGACTGAGCGGTTTAACCAGACATTGAAGCAGATGTTAAGGAAGTTTGTCAATGAGACTGGTCAAGACTGGGATCAGTGGTTGCCCTATCTTCTATTCGCTTATCGGGAAGTCCCTCAAGCTTCCACATGCTTTTCTCCTTTCGACCTGTTGTATGGCCGTGATGTCAGGGGCCCATTGGCTCTGCTCCAGGAGATGTGGGAATGGAGTCCTGAAAAGAAAGAGCCCACCAGTGCAGTCGCCTATGTTCTACAAATAAGGGAATGGTTACAGAAGATGACTGTTTTGGCTCAGAAGCACTTGGCGAAAGCCAGCGGAAAACAGAAAACCTGGTATGACCGCCTGGCTCGAGAAAGAGATCTGGAGGTCGGTAAAAAGGTACTTCTCATGTTGCCTAGTCGAGAGAGTAAACTGCTAGCAAAATGGCAGCGTCCTTACAAGATCAAGAAATGCCTGGGTCCTACGACTTATGAAATCAGTATGCCAGGTCAAGATCGATTTAGTCGGATCTTGCACGTTAACCTGTTGAAAGAGTGGGTTCCTCGTCCTGAAAAGTCACAGTCACTGATGATTCGCTGTATTGAAGAGGAAGAATCCGATGAGCAGTATCTGCCGCAGCCAGTTCCTGGGGACATCAGGTTAGATCATCTAACAGCTTCCCAGCGGTCACAGGTACAAGTTATTTTCACCTTGAAGGTATTTTCTGAATGTCCTGGGTTTACCAACTTGATTGAAAATGTTGTAGTACTGAAACCTGATGCTGTCGTGAAACGGAAGAGCTATAAGATACCTGAGAGATTTCAGGTGACCTTGCAGGAAGAGGTAGTGCCAGTGGCTTACATCAGTCGTAAACTGTTTCCGAGAGAAGTACGTTATTCAACGGTGGAAAAGGAGTGTTTAGCCATAAAGTGGGCATTGGATTCCTTACGATACTATCTATTAGGCCGTGAGTTTATCTTGGAGACTGATCATAAAGCATTGCAGTGGTTGGAGAAAATGTAGGATTCTAATGGAAGGAATACAAGATGGTATCTCGCCATGCAGCCAGTGCTTTAAGTGGCCCAAAAGAGGTGCCGGTACTCTATTATATCCTATATATATATATATATATATATATATATATATATATATATATATATATATATATATATATATATTTTATTTATTTATTTATTTTATTTTTTTTGATGACTCTATACAACAACTATATTGAAGGGGTTTTAAATACAGCAGTCAACAGACGACCTTATAAAAAAATAATAAATCCTTTTTATTATTTTGTGGATTTGCTTGAGCTAGAAAGAGCTACTGAACATAAATAAAATGTGCAAAAGGATTTTGAACAAATACCCTTAGAATAGGGTGACCAGATGAGATTGGATTAAATTCGGGTGGGGGGGGGGGGTTGTTTGGTAAGGGGTGTCTGCAGTCTTGGGTGACGGGATGGGGGGTTATGATATTAGACTTCATGGCCTATAATAAAAGATAATGAATTTCAAACCTTAACTAAACACATTTTTATTCAAAGATCAACCGTCTGTCATTACTCTTTAGTCTGCCACAAGAAACAACAACATTCACGGCCCGAGTGGTGGCCGCACAAGAGCGGTAATGTGGATGCGCACGCACACACACACACATGCACAAACGCCAACATGTATACATTTACACGAAGGGTATACATTTAAGAATAATCTTTATTTAAACTTATTTGGTCATTCATATTCATTTGAGTATAATGATGGATCATAATAAATCACACAAAACAAACAATATTAATTAATTTATTGTTAGGTTTTCACATGTTTACATTTACAGCACATTTTATATACATTGTTACTGATTTGAAGTTCACACAAATTAGTTACGTTGTATTTTATTTATATTTGTTTCTATTTTGAGTTTAAGTTTACTGTTCGTGATGAACTTCAGGTATGGTCCGCTGCAGCCGCATCCTGGCATGACGAAAATTTGAGTCTGGGCAGGAACAGAATTTAAGCATTAATGGTTCCGCCCGAACGTACAATTTGCTGGAATTGCCCGGGGGAGGAAGAAACGTTAATGTTGTTATCAATTGCTTTATTAAATTGTACATTTATGATATTTGATTACATTTTGCTTTCTTTATCTTTATCTATTATATATCTTCATTTGATTTGATTTGGATTTATTTAAGGTTATATGTTGAATGTAAAGTTGGTTTGTTTCCCCTCTTAATGTGTAACGGGCCCATCCTTTCCTTTATAAGCTGTTGCTTTGTTCATTTGAACAGGTCAGTTTTAGTTTGTTTGATGGTTTTCTTGTCTAGCTGTTTTGATCTCATTTTCTGTTTGTTTATTTTGTTGTATGAAAGTTATGAGTTTGTAAAGTTAATTTTTTTTCTTGGGTTCAAATAAAGGCCCATTTTTTGCGCAGAGATTGTGTTCCTTGTTCGTGGCTTCTCGGTCCCTCATATATATATATATATATATATATATATATATATATATATATATATAGATAAAAAATAACTTAAAACTACGCAGAATAATAATAAATAATAATAATTATTATTTCGACATTTATTTGTACACTGAACGAGAACCGTTTCTGTCGCACACATCCGATTTGAGAATCGAGGAGCTAATGATATTGCGCATGTGTGATTCAGCGTGAAGCAGACCGACACACAGCTCATCTGAACCGAACTGATTCTTTTGATGATTGATTCTGAACTGATTCTGTGCTAGTGTTATGAGTGCGGGTAAACCGAAGGCTTGAATGAAGGGCAGTCATCGCGAATGACATTACATCGAGCGCAAAATCACCAGTGAACAGTTTTTTTTTTCAACTATTTTTTTTTTTTGATCGAACTGTCCGACAGTGCTGGTTCACTTGAGCACCTGCTCCTTTGCCCCTTAAGTGCCCTTTTGTCAAAGCAAAATTACCTCGAATTTTTTTTGTAATAACATTCCCTTTTGTGAATGCCTGCCCACGCCAAATCATAATATTAGTACAATTTATTAATAATCATTTAGCCGTAAATAAAATGACCAACATGATGACCTTTCACCTTACGACGGGATGATTCCTCACGCGCATTTTTTAATTGCTAAAGGATATTTTCAACACCACGGCAGCTGGTAAGTGGTGTTTCATTTTTAGCTAAATTATTTTGATGTTTATTTACTAATTATTATTTTACAAAAACAATGTGATTTGAGAATATGCAGATATGTTGTTTATATTGCTGTGTGTAGCCTGTAGTGTAGAAGTAACAGTACTGTTTGAGGGAGAAAAGTTTCACAGGCATCGAAGGGTCTGGTCTTTTTTATGTTATTTGACTAAACTATATTTATATTACAGTACATATTTATTTTTTAACAAATAGAGTGCCTTAAAAATAATTATCACAACACTGGTAAGGCTTATTCAGATTTTCTCATTCTCTGAATTATCATTATAAAAATAAAAACAATTTTATGCATAATATACCTGACATCAAAGTGCAGTGTGAAGGATATGAATAACAAATGTAGCCTGTCATTTGTTTACATTGCAAAGGTGTTCAATTTTAGACAACAACAACTACAACAGTGATAATAATATGAATCACTATATTCCAGTGTATCAGTTTTTTTTATGTTTTGTATCAATAGTTAAGGTGGACTTATTGATTAGGTGCAAGAGTATAGTGATGGTTAAAATAATAGATTAATGCTGAAATAGTAAATTGATCCTTGTTCCTAGATGGACAGAGAGTGGACAGTAATAGATCAAATGAGGAGATGGAGATAGAGGAAGAAAAAGAGGGAAATCTAGAGACACAAGTGACAGAAAGAGAGCAGGGAACACCAAGCCAGGAGACAGAGGCTGGTGAGAAAGAGTAAAATGTAGAGGCACAAGTGTTTTCTATAGTTTTTATTATAACCGCTGTTCTTAATTATTCTGTAGAACAGGGAAGAAAAAGCCATCAGGTTGGGACAATTTAAGACATTTCAGTTTCTAATCCCAGATTTATTATTATTTTAAACTTAAATTTGTCTTCTCTATTGTTTTTTTTTTTTTCAAAACTGCATCAAAGCATTTGCTGCTGTATCAATACATAACCATCCATATCTATACGTGAATCAGCAAGGAATGCATCACAATATATTGCTGTATTGATATTTTGAACAGCGCCATTTAAAGCCTTGTTCCATGTGCCCCTTTTATACTTTGAGCACCTGCCCCTCCAAAGGTCTCTCCACGGCCCTGTTCAGAGGGAGTGTCAGCCACGTTAAAAAAGTTAACCGCTTAAGTCATTTGTAGATTAATGCGTATTGGTGACGGGAACCATTTAAAGCACCAACCCTTTAAAGTTTGAACATATTGTTTGCAAACTGCTATTGATTAATTAATTAAAAACAAAGTAGTTGATATGCTGTGTTGTTTTTGTTGTTTAGTTGCAGTAATATGCAGGTATTAGCCGTGTCCACTGTATTTTTTGTCGGTTTTCATGAGATCCTCCTTGAAATGACCAGGACTCCCCATTGCCCCCCCCCCCCCCAATCAAAATTGTCTGGAGCCGCCACTGCTCTCATTTCTCTTCGTTGAGTATTCACGGAGTTACAGTTCATTTTAATGACGTGTTTGTACATGCCGATCAGCGCAGACAAAGGCTGCAGACAGCGCACCTTGTTTTTTATCTTTATTTTATAAGTGCACAAAGGTTTTTTGTTATTATGTCTGTATCCAAAAAAAACTAGACCCTTTACAGATTTGATTGATGTATTGCTCTTATCTGTACGATTAAAACTGAGAGTGTAATTTAAGATCTTTTCGGGGTTATCAGGAGAAAATGACTCAAAACGCATATATGCGTTAATCGACTCGAAAGGGTTAAAGGCACTAATTTCAACACCAAATGAGCAAAGCTTCTTTCAAAAATACATTTTTGCAGTACTTACATCATATCTTCTCTCATCAATATCAGACTGCTCATACTGCTGACTAACTCCAGGAAAGATATCCAGCAAAAGAAGGCATCGATGTTGGCAATCTTCATCACTTGCATCGCAAAGTCTGTGTTGAGCTCCTCTACATCCTTGCAGAAGAAATAAAAAAATGTTAGGATGTATAAAATACATGGCTCAAGCTCTTCATGGTGACGGGCATAAGGGAATGAAGGGTGACCATGTACTTCAAAGCCTAGCCCACAGGATGCTGGTGCTCGGGATTGAAACGGCCATATCTCCACATGGGAAGGCTACAGAGACATGCATTTCAAACAAAAGTAAAAATTTAAAGCATACTCAATTACTTACTTGGAACTGTTTGAAAAGGTCCTCCTCCTCATCTCCAAGATAGACTATGAGGCAGCAAATGGCAATTTCTCTCCACCTTTCAACTGTGTTGTCCTGATTCATGGAAAAATAGATCAGGTGTTCAATAAAAATCAGATGCAAGTGTAACCCAAATCATGACAATTTGAAGAAAAAAAAAGAGTGTTAGTTATGGACCTTAGTAGGAAGATAAATTAAGTAAAATGATTCAAGGAGGTGTGTGTGTGTGAGAACACAACTGATTTATTTACTGTGAATCTGAATTAAGGTGATGTCTAGTTTGTCATGAAAGGCTGACAAAGTCTCAGCTTGAACCCCTTGGTGCATGACACCTGGATACCAGGAGATGAAAGCAGTTTTTTGTCCTTGCAAGGCACATGGCAAAGTGACTGAAGGCCTGAGTAGGGAGATAAATTAATTAAAACTAGATAAAAAAGTTTGTCAAGACAAACTTTAAGTTGGCTTGAGAAAGCCTGACCCGAAAGTTTGAAAAGTTTGCAAAGTTTGAAAAGTTTGAAAATGTGATTTAAAAGTTTAAGAAGTTTAAAAAAGACAGTGATTAACATATTGCTAGCATAACAAGCAAGTGACTACCATGTCATTAGCATGATTAGCAAAGTTGCTAGCATGTTGATAGCATGATTAGCAAGGTATCTAGCATGTCGCTAACATGATTAGTATGCGACTAACAAGTTGCTAGCATGATTAGCATGTTTCTAGCATGATTAGCATGTGACTAGCATGTTTCTAGCATGTTGCTAACATAAATAGCAAGTGACTAGCCATGTCGCTAGCATGATTAGCAAGTGACTAGCATGTACTTAGCATGATTAGCAAGGTATCTAGCATGTCACTAGCATAATTAACAAGTGACTAGCCATGTCGCTTGCATGTTTAGGAAGTTACTAGCATGTTTCTAGCATGATTAGTATGCAAATAACAAGTTGTTACCATGATTAGCAAGTTTCTAGCATGATTAGCATGTGACTAGCATGTCGCTAGCATAATTAGCAAGTGTCTAGCCATGTCGCTAGCATGATTAGGAAGTTACTAGCATGTCTCTAGCATGTTGTTAGCATGATTAGCGTGTTTCTAGCATGACTAGCATGCGACTAGAATTTTGTTAGCATGATTAGCAAGGTATCTAGCATGTCGATAGCATAATTAGCAAGTGACTAGCCATGTCGCTAGCATGATTAAGAAGTGACTAGCCATGTCACCAACATGATTAAAAAGTTAGTAGCATGTTTCTAGCATGACTAGCATTCAACTAGCATTTTGTAAGCATGATTTTAGCATGATTAGCATGTTGGTAGCATGTTTTTAGCATGATTAGCATGCGACTACCATGTTTCCAGCTTGATTTTAACATTCAATTCAATTCAATTCAAGTTTATTTGTATAGCGCTTTTTACAAAATAAATCGTTACAAAGCAACTTTACAGAAAATTATGTTTCTACAATATTTAGTAGTAGCTAGTAGTTTGTGCACATTTGACAGGATTTTAGAAAAAAATAATAATAATAATACAAGACGTAGTCAGCTAGACGATGAACTATCAATATTATTAAGTTATTATATGATTCAGTCACACATTTAGCAATAATTGTTAGTTCTGTTTGTTGATTCAAGGTTAGCATCATCTGGGGTCCTCTGAGGGTCAGCATCATCTCTTCTCAGGTGTTCTGGATCCAGACTGGAGCTTGTGTAAATCCTAGTTACCACGGGATGTAAATCCCGTGGCGAAACATAGAAACAAAATACAGACATCATTAGCATAGCTGCTGATCCAACAAAGTAAAATTAGTTTAACCCAAGCTAATGAATAAAAATGCAACTTTGAACAGATGCAACTACACTCACAATTAAAAAGAAACATTATTCGAATGCTTGGCGAAAGAGATGTGTTTTTAATCTAGATTTAAACAGAGAGAGTGTGTCTGAACCCCGAACATTATCAGGAAGGCTATTCCAGAGTTTGGGAGCCAAATGTGAGAAAGCTCTACCTCCTTTAGTGGGCTTTGCTATCCTAGGAACGACCAAAAGTCCAGCGTTTTGTGACCTTAGGGAGCGTGATGGGTTGTAGCGTGGTAGAAGGCTAGTTAGGTACGCTGGAGCTAAACCATTTAGGGCCTTATAGGTAAGTAATGATAATTTGTAACTGATACGGAACTTAATAGGTAGCCAGTGCAGAGACTGTAAAATTGGGGTAATATGATCATATTTTCTTGACCTCATAAGGACTCTAGCTGCTGCATTTTGGACGACCTGTAGCTTGTTTATTGAAGAAGCAGGACAACCACCTAGAAGTGCATTACAATAGTCCAGTCTAGAGGTCATGAATGCATGAACTAGCTTTTCTGCATCAGAAACAGATAACATGTTTCGTAGCTTGGCAATGTTTCTAAGATGGAAGAATGCAGTTTTTGTAACATTGGAAATATGATTTTCAAAAGACAAATTGCTGTCTAATATAACACCCA